>NC_135412.1:27213532-27403532 GCF_051991245.1 Festucalex cinctus
TAAGTCCACTTCCTGCTTGAGTCTGATGTGTTGGCTGCATGGAAGTAGGACAGTCGAGTCATCAAGTTGATGGGACCTAATGACCCCTGTCACACGGCCCAGGAGTTGTATTTCCTGAAGATGAACAGCTCGCTTCCATTTTCCAGCATGTCACTTTCGATTAACTTTAGCATTAAAACTCAAATTACTATTCCTAAGTTAGGCCAGATCTGTAATTGTAACAATACTACTGTATTGATTTATCTAACCTTATATGCTTTACTTGCTGGCTTACTTGGGGATGGCGGCCAATAACTTCACATATGAAATTGAGGGAAATGTCCCAAGAATTTGGACCAGTCATCAGTTATTGTTGTTGTTGTTATTATTATTATTATTATTATTATTATTATTATTAGTAGTAGTAGTAGTAGTAGTAGTAGTAGTGTAACAAACCTTTTCTAGCGGTATTGGCACTGCCTTCCCTTGCAGCCAGTCGCCCCCTACTGGCCATGAGAAAGAACACATAGGCTTCACATACCTCACTAGTAAGTATCAGGCGCAGTCTTTGGATAAAATCATTCCAAAAAGAGGAATAAGCTACCACTCAAGTAAATAAACTACCACTAAAGTTCCATGAAACACCAACTGATTGATTATAGTTGTATTGTTATATATCAGTTGTGAGCCTCATGGCCGGAGTCCTGTAGGTTTTGGAGGGTTCTCTTCCAACACAAGCTGATTCCAATCAACAGGATCATTATCAGACTTATGAAGTAATGCTGATGAGCTGATCATATATCGGCTGTGTTGGAGAAGGGAAACACGCAAAACCTGCAGGACTCCGGCCCTCAAGGGCAGAGTTTTTCCCCACCCCTGTTATATATGCTGCACTGTATTCTACCTGAAACATAATAAATTTGCAAAAGTTTAATAACCTGTGTGAAATGCCAACTCAAAGTTGTACTTGAACTTTGTGCTTTATTGCTTTTATTTACAAAACAGCAAAAGACACCACTAAGGAGTTTGTTCTCATATGTTTTAAATGTGGGCATACACTCTTCAAACTGGTTGGCACAGGTGAGACTGGTGATGCAGAGGTGTACATAGGTGCTGATGTCAGTGTTGAGTTGGGAGAGGAAAAACGGTAGAATGTTTCTGTGACATCTGTCTGGAAGTGAGCAAGTCTGGAAAGTTAGTCAGCAAATGTGCACACACATACGTATAAACATCGTGGTTGCTAAGGAGTGGACGTCTGTCTGATCTATGATGTACCATGGGATGTGTCATTGTCTTTGTCTGTAAACTCTTGGGTAATCATTATTTGACAATGAATTGTCCAGTCAAGAGTTATTTTAACATAGAAATGTGAAAAAGTTTGTTTTTGAAATGAACCTCTTACCTGCAAATACACAGAGTATACTGTAATATGCCACGTCAGTAGTTGGCAGTGTCACAGAAACACTACACACGCATACTTTTTTGTCCAGTCCAGGTCTCCATACAAAACCATCATTTGAATCTCCTTTGCTCACATACAGTGCTCAGCATAAATGAGTCTAATCCAACAGGATGTAAGAACACTTTTAGTTTCCTTTGAGAATCAAGATTTTCTATGGGATACTACACTACAAAATACCCCCACAAATGTGGGCTCTTGATTGCAAACAAGATTTGATAATTAGCACACACACAAAAAGTGGTTTTGTTAACTAATTTATTAAATAACATTTTCCACAAATAAGTAGACCCCCAGAAAAAGATTGACAACTTGTTAATTCCAGGCCTAGCAGACACTTTGCTATCCATAAAAGTCACGGAGGCCATAGAAAATACGAAATGATGTTGTTTTTGTTGTGGGATGACTTTTTTTTTTTTGCATTAGCTAATTTGATTAAATTGAATATTTTGTAATCTATGCATTATATTATCAACCTTACTTTCATGTTGTGAGTTAAGTGCATATTCTACAGAAAACATTTTGTCAAAATGTTGGAAATTGTTCTTATGTTCATCAAGATATTGAATACATTTTAATAAAATTTGTAAATTTTTTGAAGGGGGTGTATCCTATGCTGACCGCGTATGTGCCAATAGAGTGCAGCGTAAATTCAATTAAAGCGTAAATTAGACATAACCCTTCTATGCGAGCTTGACATCATCGAAATACAGAGCACAGACAAAAACAGACAAAACAAATAGTGTTGTGCCGATACTGATACCAGTTTCGGTAGGGGACCTGATACTGCATTAAAACAATGGCAACGGTATCGGAGAGTACTAACAAATAATGGGCCGATGCTATTTACCTATACCAGTGTAGAAATTTGAAAGCAAGGCACACTCCCAGGAAGCACATGAGGGTTTCTTCTTCTTTTAACTGAATTGGTATGTGTGCAAGGGTCAAGCACCATAAATAATAAGGTAAAAGCTACATTGCTCCAAGTGTAACCTCTAATGTTATTAAAGTTTAGGGAAATTGTTTGTTTTTGTAACACTGTGGACTCTGCCTGTACAATATTTTTTTTTTTCAAATGCAGCAAAAGTAGGCCCTGCAATAGAGTATTAGACTGTTTTGCATAACCTGTCTATCCAGAATAAGATAATCATCCCTTAATTATGCCTCCAACTACGTTAAGCACCATTTAAAATCTTAACACACTACCATTGTAATCAGGAAAGATTATGCTCTATTAAAATGTTAATACCCATTATTTAAATCCCGACATTGCACCCAGCCATCTTAGCTTCGAGATCCAATAAACATTAGTTCAACCTAATGACTTTGTCTTGAAACTCACACAAGCGTGGCTAACATTCCAAATGCTGCTAAACCAAGTCTGCCAAAACATGACCTTAATGAATGCTAATTTTGCTGCCGCTAAATTAGCATCTATAAGATGACTAGTGAATGCCATGCGGGTGCATGTGTATCTTTGGGAACTCACAAGTAACTTTTATTAGCCCATTCTATGCTTTCTAATACACAAAATAAACATAGACTTCTCTTGAATTCTGGCAGTTTTTCAGTGTTCTACAAGGGAGAATTGTATTTCCATTTAATGACGCTTGCTTGCACGGTTAATTGCAACTATGCTGTCACATATTTACATTGAATGATAGCGCACCCGTCTCACATTGCTGACTTGACTTCTATAAGTACACTTTTGATTCGCGTAATCCCCCCAAAACCCCTCACACAAATTTGGCAGGCAAATGTTGATTAAAAAAAAAAAAAAAAAAAAAAAGCCTTTTTAATTAAGCAATTAATAAAAATTCTAAGATGTGATTAATCTGATTTAAAATATTAATCATTTCACAGCTCTAATTACAATCTATAAAGTTAGCGAGTAGGCAATTCTCCAGGGAACAGCCAGAACATAGAGGCATACTGAGAGGAAAACTTTTATTTCTTTTTTTCCCGAAAAGTGTATAGTTTCTGTAATTGTTTCAAAGCAAAAAAAAAAATCTGTTTAACCCATTAAGCGCCTGCGCGCTTTAGACCTTAATGTGTTAAATTGATTCAGGCTCTGAAAAACTTCTGTAATGTAAATTAATTTTCAAAAATGTGCATTTCCTGTTTCCAATTAAAAACTGCTGTAGCTTTACTGTACTGGCATTGGAGATGAATACCATTATCTCATAAAGATGTCTGTCTGTATTGTGAAAATATTATGACAAAGAAGCCCCAAAAGCCTTCATGACTGTGTAAAGTTCACCAGAGTCATAAGACTGGACGGGTGTGGCAAACAACAGAAAATATTAATGTATTCTGTGTGCGGCCATATTGTATTCATTCTTTTCTTTCTCTTTGTGTGTAAAGCTGTTGTATTCAGTGACTTCCTCTTTTCCAAACTGTGCAGTTAACTCTTGAATCCGCTTCATGTTGTCTCTCTTGAACTCGACAGCCACTACCAGAACTGTCTGATGGCTCACAGTGGGAGGGGCGTTGCATGTTGGCTAGTGCGAGGTGGTTTTGCATGTCAATGGCTGACTGAGTGGCGGTCACGTGTAATCTTGGCTGCGTTTGATCTGATTTGCGCTCCAATGAGATGCTGTCTGCAGTCAATATAGTTTAATAGAGCGACAAGCATCAGTGAGTGGATTGATAAGACTTAAAATATTACTACCTTGCAACTCAGTTTCCATGCTAAGGGCTATGGTAAAAATTCATTCATATAAATCGTGTATGTTTCAAATATTTTTAAGCATTTTATAACATTTTTTTAAGTAAAGTTTGTCACAAATGCTGTTCTAATGTACAACCAATAAAACACTTCTTTGTGTACATTTACTGCTAATGTAGTCATGACTTTTGTGACATTTGTCACATTTTAAACATAGATGAAGTCTGCAGGATCATTTTGTCAGTGTTACCGCCCGGTGCATTAAATGATTTAAAAACACAACTAAGAGACATTTCCTCTTTTCACTAGGTCATTGTTTGGCAAACATACCATTAGCTTAGAGATCCCACAACTATGTTAATTAAATTTTCTTTTGGAAAGAAATGTATAAAACAAATGGATGTATCATGTTTTATGTTTTTGAGTGGGGAAAAAAAAAGTCTTTGTCAACCAGTCCCAGGAAACTTTTCAGTTGCATTGTAAAAGGACTTTCACCTTTCTCTTTAGTTGAACCGGCGAAGATCTAGTGTAATTTAATAAACTGACTGTGTTGTGGGTGGAGCAGCAGAAGAGTGTGTGTGTGTGTTTGGTGGTGTTTTGTGTGTGCTGTAGGACAAAAGAGATCTCCTGACGCCCTTATAGGTGGAGATGAGTGCGTGTGTGACCTTCGACCTGTAGCCTTGCTTGCGTATCTGCAGGATCAAGTCGCGTAAAGACAGGTGGCCAGCTCCAGTTTCCGTTTTGAACCGCTGCTACTATTCTGAGCCCCGTCCCTCCGGGGAAATTATTTGTATATTTTCTTTACTTGATTAAATGATGCGCTTTGGACGCCTGTCGTCATGGCACAGCTGGGACCTTCTTCAAGTGGAGATCCCAGAGTCACTGCCGCCGGAAGTTAACCACGCAACTGAATGTCAGGTGAGAGGCACTGAGCCTTGCTCAGCTGTCGTTTAAAGATTCAATTAGGTGGGTTTACATCAGACAATCAAGGGAAATGATTTTTATTTAGTTGCCTTTTTGAGACGTTGAATCTGACGTCAAATCTTGCCCACACAGACCTACTGTCATGTGCGCTTCCCTGGCAAAACATGATCAAGCTTATTATCATGACCTGCACATATGCAACAGAGTGAGGTTTTAAGAATACCATTTTTAAAAATGTGCATCACCAAAAACACTGTTGACATAAGACATTTTTCCCTTTGCTTAACTCTTGTCAACGTTTTCTGTATCGCCACTTGTGTGTTACAAAATCCACAACCAGCAGCATTCACTGTTTGTTTTGTTGTATTTATTATGGTTATTGTAATCCTTCAAGCGAAAATTGACTTGCACTCTGCTGTGTTGATGTCATAATAAAGGGGCGTGCAAACTACTGCACCTCTTACGCGGGTGCGTGTGTGTGTGTGTTTGTGTTTGTCGGGGGGGGGATTGGAACTGCCTCCGTAGTTATATTATCCATGTTTTAGAGAGAATACAAATTATTGTTTGAAGTGTCTCCTGCCCCTTACGGTCTCTTAGTATTGACCTTTGACTGGTTGACAAGTTACATTGCGGACCTCCAATTACAAATAAATGGCATGCACACTATCCCTGCGTCCTCTCGTGTCTTCTTTGGTCGCAGAGCCTAATAACTATGTAGCTAGTGGCAAACTCAGCATGTTGAAAATGTGTAAAGTTGTAGTTATGTACATTTGGTAGACAGAAATCCCGTGTTTGTTGTGGGGTGTTAAATTCTAACTTAAGCTTGCAATCGAGAATCTGTGAATAGTGACCCACAAATTAATGGTATTGTCCAGATATATTTTACAGTTTTATGCATACACATCGTCATCATCACCATCAAACAATAAAGTATATGAATGTGAGGTGCAGCTTTTATTTTGGTCCCAATACACTCTACACCTTTGTTACTATGACTGTGAATGTGTACATGATGTTAAAAGGTGGGTCTGCTCTGTTCAGTGATGTGGAAATTGACATGTACGGACATACTGTTGGCGTGCTATTTCCTGGTTTAGAAGATTAGCCACTGCGGTACAGTGATGGTGACAAATGAGGATTCCAACAAGTGTGCTCAGTGTGCTTTTGATTCCAACTTACCATTTGTTTTCTCAAGCAATTGAAAGAGCATCAGCAGCAGGTATATCACGTTATGGATTGCAATTTGTTCTAGCTAGTGTCAGTAGGCTATATTTAATTAGAAATCAATGCTTGCTTTACCAGAGATGTGCAGTTGAGTAACTGCAACGTATGTATTGAACTGTATAATATTGAAAACATCTGACATGCAGTTGCACTTGCGTTACCGTCCACTTTAGGTCTGTTAACAAATTGCATGCATGTGATCTGTTTTGTCGTTACAGTACGAAGATGATCTTCCTGGTCTACCAGCTTATTGTAGTCCACTTTTAGTCTGAACTTGTGGAATCAGTTTTGTTCTTTATTAGGTGTTTAGGTGGTGAAATAAATGCAGTTCTAAACACACTATCCAAATAGATAACTCAAGGACGTTTTTGCCTGTATCTTTTTAAAGTCCAGTTTCAGTCAAGCTATTTTTTTTTTTTAATATCTTGTAAACAGTTTGTGTCACCTCTGTGAGTCATGTGTTTAACGCAGGGGATTTGTTGTCACATCCATTTCCTGGTTGTGCATGTGACGTTTTTGTGCAAGCTAGTGTCTAGTGCGTGTTTTGAAACTTTCAGGAAGGTCGCGGTGTTTTCCCATCGTTAATCAAACTTGCCTGATCAAGAAGAATTCTTATCAGTGGGGTTGAGGGGATGCTTCTCCCTTTGCTCATTACCATACAGTCCTATCCCATGTATAGATTTTCCCGTTTCTCGTCCAAGGTTACTGCCACAAATGGCCATGATAAGATAAGGCTGAGAGCTAGGTTTAATATCATTAACCTGGAAGGTCCCCCCGGCTCTCCTCCTCTAAATGGAGGCTTTGTGACTGTGTGTCACTGACCTGCGTCAGACCTGTCCGGTTCACAATAAACACTCTTACTGTAGTTATGCTTGAATATACAGTTAGCCGAGTGGCGGAAATCTGGGAGTTGTGGATTGGCCACATCCTATATTTTGAATCAAATGGAAAGAAGTAATGAAAATGGAACTAATCTGCTCCCTGGTCGCACTTTTGTCCTCATAATAATGTGCAGGAAATGTTTGAAGTATTAGTAACATTTGTTGAGAAAACATTACCAAAAAAAGCCATTGTTTGTACAATAGCACTACAAGCTGTTGCCTTGAAGCTCTGCCTCCAAATATTCAAATCAGACTCTTCACTTGGGTGGGAGGTGAGGGGGCAGCGGCCTGCTGCCTTCCGTCCTCTTTCCTGGCCAACACAATGAGGCAGGATCCTCATGGTTGCTATGACTTCATGCCAGTGTCCGCATGATATGCAAGCAGCCAGGAGCTTCGCAACACTGCCTGGGCAACGTCCCCGTTTTCAGGAAAAAAATACTCCTCTGAGGAACGCCATTACCCTGCGGCCACTCCAACCGGGGTCCGGGACCTTAACCCTCCAGGTAGACAATTCTGACGAGTGGACTAGATGCAGGACAGGGTGTAAAAAGAGAAAAGGGAAAACGAATGGAAGCTGGTTCCAGAATGGGCTGCGACCTATGAGTCCTTTTTTTGAGGGATCAGAATGGTTTTTGTTACTTTTGACATGCCTCTAGCTTCAATGGTGAGTGGAGAATGAAGCTCATCACAACTTTCTCAATGTCACATCATTGTTTGCATCATCTTCAAGTGTGAACCTTGAACCCTATGCAAATCAATAGGTTGTATTTAGTTAAACTGTCAGGTGAGGAAAGCAGTAGCTGATTGACCAAAAGCAAAATTATAACATTTTGCCAGGCAGTCTTTATTTTATTTTATCTTGTTTTATTTAAAATATTTTTATGACAGGAAGTGTGTTAAATTAGCTTAGGTTTTTGACATGGCAAGGTTGTCTGCACTTGGTTTATTCAAACAAATCATGATGAGTGCTTCTGTTGTACTGAAGGTTTTTACTCTGCCGCCAAACAAAGTGGAGGAAGTGGTGTTGGTGATGGTTTAGACAGCTTTTGTAGAGATTTTCATTCTTTCTTTGTTAGTCCCTAAAACCTTCTTATTCCCACACTTATTTGCGGGCATGGCCTGTTGGCCCAGATATCCCCTCAAAAAGAAAATCCCAATTTACTTCTTGTATTAGTTCCTTCTCTTTTATTTCTTGTCTTTCATTCAGAGGGTTATGTGCTCTTTGTTGCCATTTGGTGAATGGAATGGAATCCAGTGTTTTCTAGTGATGAAATCGTACCATAAATTGTATGGTCATTTACAATATGCATGATGCCACTGTTTATTGACTCTGGTTTTTGATAATGTCAGAGGAACCAGCCAATAGTAAAAAACAAACAAACAATTATTGTTCTCTGAATTTCATGAGAATGACATTTTTAAAAAGCATCTTTGAATACTATTTGTTGCTAAGATCGTGAATGATTGCTTACTTTGATAAGTAATTGTTTTGGCAAGTTTTTGGTTAGTGATTGAACACTTAACAGACACTTTATTGTTTCAGTTTTCACTGATGACACTTTTTAGTATTCTGACTGAACAGTATATCATTTTTCATCATTCTCCATTTAACAAGTGTCTTGTGTAAAGGTAGAACCAAGCGGTATTGGTCATGGTCTTGAAACTGAAGTGGTTCAAGCACAGAGCCCATCCTGCCTCTGAGCATAATCCTTCACCCAATCAGCTTTCAGCACAAACACGTCGCTGGTGTTTGTTTGTGTCTGCAAAGGAATTCGTTTGGAATTGTCAGCGTGTTCCTTTGCTGTTGTCAACGTTGTGGAATGTGAGTTCCTTGGAATTATATTTGAAGGTGGGAGGAATTCTCTCGCTAACCCCCAGATTCTTCATCACTGACAGTGAGGCGGTAAAAAAAACAAAAAAAACAAAAAACAAGTGCTTCCTCTGATACGGCTGCATCCCCCTGTTTGTTTGCTCTGTTGTTGCTCGTAAAGTGAAGGGTGCGCAGAGGGCCATGCTGACAGGGTAACAATAGTGGGGTTGGAGGGGGGTGTCAATGGTCAGTCTTGGAATGGAGCAACGTTTCTGTGATGCAATGAGCATTCCCTACAAGGAAGTGGCTGTCCTTCCCTCTCCTGTTTGTGTCCGACTGTTTTAATGGCCCTGCTGATGTCATCGCTAACGCCAAATTCCCCTGACAACTTCCTGTTTGTGTCCCCCCCTTTTGTGTATTTCCCTCTTTCCATTCATTCATCTGGAACGTTTGTTTTCCCAGGAGGTGGAGACAATACTGATACATCTTTGATTTTTGTTTATCATGTTTAATTATCAGATAATCATCCAGGTACTGTTCCTGGATTGAATTAACACTAGAAAAGTAAATGTTTCTTTCCAATATGATAGTGTATGGTTAATGTCTTCAAATGTTCAAGTAGAATTGAATGTATGCATGTTTTTTTTTTTCTTTTCTTCAAACAATGGCATTTTATAGTGAACTAATACTTTGAAGTAGCGGCGGGTGGTAGCACAAGGTAAAACATTTACATTGAAAACAAATGAATAGCCACCTGATTTTGAGCTGTGAACAACTAGGCACACACTTTTTTTTATTGTCAGTGCCTACTCCAAGCATTTTATCCAAGGTTATCATCACTTGGTTCATTAAAACAAAGTAACAGACTGGCTCTCGTTGAGACCGTGTTGTCGTTGGTCTTTCTCCCAAAATTGTGAGTTTCTCTTTATCCTAAGTAAATGTTTGATCGACACTTCTAGTCGGATAGTAGGACAATATAATTGGTAGTTTTTACATGGCATAGATTTAATGTTAAAAAGTCTACATTATAAAGCAAGAGACATTCTTCCTAAATTCTGTCTTTTCAACTCCTTCAGGGTCAGTCCCGGCGGAGGAAGAACATGACCGAATTTCTGGGGGAGACGAACATTCCCACACCAGATACGCTCGGGCAGATGGGTGGCTCGTTGCCCGGCGTCGGCTCCGGTCCTGACAGCTGGAAGAACCGAGCCGCCAGCCGCTTCAGTGGCTTTTTCAGCTCCAACGCCACAGCAGCAGCTTCCTTCGGCAAGGTAAGCCCGTCATGGCTTCTTCTTCGACCAATAGCAGCATCCTGTTGGCCATAAAAAAAAAAACAAAAACAAAAAAACAATACACCAAGGTAACCATGTGACGACTTCCTGTTACGCTTTAGTGGCTTGTTGGCTAGACATACTGAAGAGAGAACATTACAACAAAACAGTAGTAAGGCAACAGTGGGAGGAGGTCAAAGGTGCAAGGGATGAGATCATTTCCCTCCAAATCTTGTTGGCTCAGATATTTTCCTGCCAGCACTTCTGGAAATTAGTTGTCAGAGGAAATGTTCTGCACTGCTTGTCCCTCACGTTAAAAATGAAATCATTGTGTAAATGATTTGGTTATTTTCTCTATCACAATGATTTTGTTTTTTGTTGTATCTTAATATTTATAATATGTAGTTTTATTTTAACAGTAGAAGGCCGGTTTTACACTCATTAAAATGCATTACTTATGATGCACAGTAGTAGGAGAACTATTAACTCATTCACTTCCAGCCAGTTTCATTGAAGCAATCCCCTTCACTCGCGGCTGTTTTACTGTATTTTGACTGGTTTTGCAAGGCCACAGAATATTGTGTTCTGTTGCTATAAAAACCAAAAGAAAGATTAGAGTCTCTTCTTTCATCAGGAAAAGTGTATTTCTATATGTTTCCATTTTGCAGCAATTAACATTAGAATATTGCTAAGTTGTATTATTATTCACAAATCTAATTAGAACTGTGAGTAAATGAGCTTTTTTTCAACATGGCCCTGGTTGATCTCTTTTGTTCTGCTGCCACCTGTTGGCTGTTTGTGTAATAATTACCGTTTCTTCAACCGTTCTTTGTAGTTGAGAGGCTGCATCAAAGCCTTCTGTATGCTCTAGCATTAAAAAAAACAAACATCAAAAACATATAACTACATCTTTGGGTCACTTAAATCATTTAAAATAGAACATATTTATACGTTTTTGCAGCCCCATCTGATTGGGTACTGCACTACTTGTCTAATGGCTAATGCAAGTGAACTGTAGCAAAAAAAAAAAGTGGAATTTTTATTAATGTGTTTATTTACAACATGTGATTAAAATAATTAATTTCATGCTTGCCAGCAATCAAAAAAAATATCCCGATAATTGTTTGGAGTGTCTCACTACAGGAACAAAACAAAAACATATTTCAAGGATAGAACGAGTATTTTATGAGAATAAAGTTGTCATATTATGAGCAGAGACATACCTTTGGATGTTGACTGTTTAAGAGGTAACATTTTTGTATAAAATCCAGAAGTAATTAAGTTAATGTTTGACAAATCAGCACCCTTGTGTGATTTAACAGTTTGATGTGATTGTGTCTCCACCTGAGAAAGATTTCAACAAACTGAAACACATACTCCGTGTTCTTGGCACATTGCTTGAGATGAGATGTTTTTGTTTTGTTTTTTTCTTCCTGTTATGGCCCTCAAACTCATTTATTATTATCCCGTCTCTTGTTGGTGTGGGAATAAATAACCTTTAAAAATGTTAACATTTTCAGAATTTAGTATCAACATCTTAACAGGTTTGAAAATGGAAGATTTTGACAGCCCGAAAGAGTAATAAACCTTTATTGCAACAAAGCCCACATAACAACATTGTGTTACCCCTTTGTGAGTTCACATCCCACACAGTGACAGATGTCAGATAGGGACACTATCTGTCAGTCACCTGTCAGGGGTGGACTCGTGTCTATTCACTCTGTCCAGCCCCTTTAACCTCCCCAAAGTCTGAGATCCTCCAGTGGGACCTGGACCTTTCTCACCTCTAAATTTACCCCCAGCCACACACAAACAGCCCTTTGACCAAGCGTGTTTGTGACCCCTACCCCTCGTCCTGCTTCCATTTGACATCCCTTCCTTGAAACCCTTTGTGCACACACAACGTATTTTCATAATTACATAAAGGGACCTGCGTCGTTATGTTCCATCCTAACGGTGTCAAACTAAATGTGCCCAACAGGAAGTGGACCGACTGGAGCAGCTCCACAGCAAGCTGCACTCGTACACGTTGTTTGGGCTGCCCAAGGTGCCGCGGCAGCTCTCCTTCCACCAGGACTCCTGGGAGGAGGAGGACGAGCAGGAGCCCGACCTGGTCCTGGAGGACAGCTGGCAGATGTTGCTGGACAACGCTGAGGTAATCCAAACAAATCTGACTCGGCCAGCATTGTTTTAATTAGTGCCCATTTGTTTGTTTCTTTTGGAAAATCCCATTTACAACCTCCCCCCCAACCGTGGTTCTTACCGGTTGGTATTCCTTTTCATTTTGGTGACAATACACACGATGACATCAGCAAAATCAATCCATCGGTCCATTTTCTTTATATTCACAAACAAATATTCACACTCAATTTACGCTTATGGGTCATTTCGAGTATTGTTAAGCGAATATGGATGGTTAGGGAATGTGGTAGGAAGCTGGAGCACGTGAAGAAAACCCACGAAAGCACAAGCCGAACATGGAAATTCCATTTGATTGCCGAAGACCAGACTCACGTCCAGGACCTCTCAACTGCCATTATGCTATACCGTACTGCTGCCAACTCACCTCAAGTTTAAGATAAAAATAAAAATAGTCATAATTCCAAAAATGAACATTTGTGTTTTTGATAGTGTGTTGTTTTCCAACCTCGTTCTGCCTTCATCATTTTAACAGTATATATGCAAACATCCACTAATTTTTTGTAAAACCACAGTAGAGTGGACCCCCACCAAAGAGCGGGTCACCCAAAAGGTCATTATTGCCTAATACTATTAATTTTTCATTACTGCATTGTTGTATAAGCTACTACTAATTGTTTAACCGTAAACAAACCACAAACTATTATCCCAAAACATGCTTTGTACAAGTTTGTAGTAATTAAAATACTTATAAACAGAGCCATAAAAACAACAAAAATAGCAAACTGTGCTTCCTGGTTTGTGCTACTTTCTTATCATTTACCTTCTCTGATTTCCCAGAAGGATGGTTATCAAGCCGTGATTGCACTTCTGTTAATAGCGAGCGCAAGTGCATGACTCACCAAGATAGTCAGCCAAACAAGCATTTTTATGGCTTTGGTGATATGCCTTTTATGAAGTGATTACATAACATACAGTAAATTTACATAGCCTGATGTGTGTTCTCTCCTCATGCTGAGACCGCTTTGACTCACATGTATGTGTGTGTAATTTTTTGGTTTGTTTGTGTTTTTAGACTTTAACAAGGAGACAGTTCCACCAACAGGAGGCAATATGGGAGCTGCTGCACACTGAGGCCTCCTACATTAAAAAACTCAGAGTCATCACTGACGTGAGTCCGACATAACAACCACTGTACACCCACACAAAGGTTACACAATGATGGACATACTGCTGGAAGTCATAAAAGATAAAGTGGCCGGTGTACAGGAGTATTCCCTGAAGCATTAGCCAGTCAACTTGATGTAGATGGTTTGATTTTGAATTAACATGCAGCACTTTTCTGCTCTTTGCGATAATTAACATAATGCATGTGCATAGACTAATCCCGTGCATGGCAATTCCTTCAGGATTTGACATTAATCACTGCCTTTAACAAGTATAGTTGTCAATTACATTTTTTAGAGCGCGGTTGGATGGAGGGAGAATCCGATTATGCTCCACTGTAAATGTCAAACTTGGAAACAACTTTACTGATGCCCAACCACCGGTAGATGACGTCATTGCCCCATTTTATACGAAATAAACACAGTTTCAAAGTCGATGAGAGAAATGGCTGTATTTTGGCAAACCTACATTTTTCTACTGTCAATTATAAAAGAACGGGACGAGGCAAAAAGTAGGGAGTCTATTCTGTCATTTGGTAAATTCGGTTTATATATAATTACTGAATGTAATATCACGTGGCTATTGAAAATTTTGAAATTCTCCATAATGGCTGGCATGGAGCGAGAGATCGACAGGCGGATCGGTGCAGCGTCTGCAGTAATGCGGACTCTGTATCGGTCCGTCGTGGTGAAGAAGGAGCTGAGCCAAAAGGCAAAGCTCTCGATTTACCGGTCGATCTACGGTCCTACCCTCACCTATGGTCGCAAGCTGTGGGTCGTGACCGAAAGAACGAGATCCCGGATACAAGCGGCCGAAATGAGTTTCCTCCGCAGGGTGTCCGGGCTCTCCTTTAGAGATAGGGTGAGAAGCTCAGTCATCCGGGAGGGACTCAGAGTAGAGCCGCTGCTCCTCCGTGTTGAGAGGAGCCAGCTGAGGTGGCTCGGGCATCTGGTTCGGATGCCTCCTAGACGCCTCCCTGGGGAGGTGTTCGGGGCATGTCCCACCGGCGGGAGGCCCCGGGGTCGACCCAGGACACGCTGGAGAGACTATGTCTCTTGGCTGGCCTGGGAACGCCTTGGGATCCCGCCGGAGGAGCTGGTTGAAGTGGCTGGGGAGAGGGAAGTCTGGGTTTCCTTCCTAAAGCTGCTGCCCCCGCGACCCGACCTCGGATAAGCGGAAGAAGATGGATGGATGGCTGGCAGTGAATGAGTAACATTGGCCTGCGGCCAGTACGCCACTGTGTTGGATGCTGGCCCGACCAGGCCAGTCCAAATTTATTTAAGTTATAGGCTAGCCACCGAAAATGGTCCAAAAGTGCTTTTTTTTTTCTTTCAAACCAATAGTCTCTTATCACTGAAACAACCCTGACTGTTAAAGGATTGTCAGACTCTGTCCATATGAATTAACTTGAAAAAAAAACCCAAAAGTTATTATTTAATTCAAAAGTAATTATTTGGCGTGAAAATCAACACCTTTTGTTGGAATGCGAAATAAAAGTAGCTGAATTCAATTCAACGGTGTTAATTTAATTCCTGTCTTTGCAGCTGTTCCTGTGCGGCCTGCTCAACCTGCAGGAGAGCGGCCTGCTCACCGAGGTGGAACCCCCGCGGCTCTTCAGCAACATCCAGGAGATTGTACGTCTGCACACGGCCCTCTGGAACCAGGTCATGCTCCCCCTCTTAGACAAGGCCAGGCAGGCGCGGGCTCTGCTTGACCCCACCGACCTTCAGCACGGATTCAGGACGGTAGGTAGCAGCTGGGAACCGGCCCCAGGGCCGAATGCACCGCTGCTGCACCTTCAGTCACACTGACATGTTTATATATATATATATATATATATATACATTTGTATTTAATTTTTGAATTATAAATTTTATATCCGTTTTTATTTTCACTTTGTCAATTATTTATTTATTTATTTATTTATTTATTTATTTAGTCATTTATTTAGTTATTTAGTTATTGATTTTTTATTTTGGCAGTTTTGGTCAATACTGCCATGTCGAAATGTTATTCAAATGAGGGGGCGGTCCGATCTGCTCACTAGACCAATGACAGGCAGTCTGCAATGGCGGTGTCCAACCCAAAACACGCTTAGGACCGCCCCGTCATTTGAATCACATTTCGACTTGGCAGTATGGGTCAAAACTGCAAAAATTAAAAATAAATAAATTACTAAATAAATAAATAAACAATTTACTAAATAAATGAATAAACAAGTAAATGACTAAAAGTGAGAATACAAATACGTTTTAAAAAATCTAAATATAATTTTAGAATTAAACAAAATTAATTAATTTTCCGGGGGGGGGGTAATTTTTTAATTATTATTTTTTTATATATATTTTTATTTACACTTTTAGTCATTTATTTAATCATGTATTTATTTTGAAATTTGGCAGTTTTGGTCCTTCATAGTAAAGATGGGTGGGTGTATTAAGATTCATTGAGGCTATGCTGCAAATATGTAAAATTTGAAATTGAAATGGACCAAGCAGTATTTACACTGCCTGTCGTGTTCAGCGAAAAAATCAGAAAAAATCAGGAAGAAGCAAATCACAGCGAGCGCACTTCAACCAACAATTGAGCAACGCTCCCATACATAAACACAAGTGATAGTGGTAGCCTCACTAAACTAACTGGAGCCTAATGTTGCGTATGTCTTCAGTTTGCCTCCAGATTCAAGCCGTACATCCGTTACTGTATGGAGGAGGAAAGTTGCATGGAGAACATGCGAGCGCTTCTCAGGGACAATGAACTCTTCAGGACCTATGTGACTGTGAGTCAATATGACAACCTCCAATATTTTGCTCTCCTGTGTGTTGCTTCTAACAAGTTTCTTGTCTATTGATAGTGGGCGGAGACGCACAAACAGTGCAATCGTCTGAAGTTGGCAGACATGTTGGCAAAACCTCACCAGCGGCTGACCAAATATCCCCTCCTGCTGAAGAGCGTGCTCAAGAAGACGGATGAGCCACCCGCTCGAGATGTCATCGGCAGCATGGTAAGGGGCACTTTGGTCACACGGGTATCGCACATTTATCATTGAAGCAAGCCCACGGCATTCCTAACGATCACGCTTGACTTCTAGGTGGCCTCGGTGGAGGGCTTCATCGACAGTGTCAACTCACACATGCGTCAGCGTCAGGAGAAGCAGAGGCTGGCCACCGTTTCTGCACGCATCGACTCCTATGAGGCAGTAGAGGGCAGTAGCGAGGAGGTGGAGAAGGTGAGGACTAAAATGGTAGATCCAGCACAGCTCACTTTAAGTGGCTTAGCCTACAAACAGAGCAACTTGCACATATGTAAACAACATTAAACAAGACATACGGTACATAACTTCTCGGCTGTAGCATTTGGTGACAATAAACGGCAATAAATGTGTTCCCATTCAGATCCTCAAGGAGTTCAACCACTTTGACCTCATGGCTCCCATGAGAGGAACATCTGCAGAAGAGACCCGGCAGCTTCACCTGGAGGGCGCTCTGAGGATGAAAGAAGGCAAAGACAGCCGGGTACAGCCAATTTTCTACTCATTTTAATCTTTTTGCCCTGTTTTTTTCCCTTTTAATTGCTATTGACTGACTATCTTCACTCTAGATGGACGTCTACTGCTTCCTTTTCACCGATCTGCTGCTCATCACAAAGCCTGTGAAGAGAGTAGAGAAAGTCAAAATCATCCGGCAGCCTCTGCTCATCCACAACGTCGTCTGCAAGGAGCTGAAAGACACAGGTGAGATGCGAGCGACAAGCGGGAATGATCGTCCACGTTGTGTGCTGATGATAATCCGACAGATGCCTTCACCATTGAAATGAAACAAAAACAAGAGTTGAATTTGTGAAATCTTGCTGTTATGGACATATATTTAATAAAATACAGGGACACAGTCGTCCCTCAATAATACTCCACTCATGAAACGTTTTGCCCTGTCTCCTCTCTGAAAGGCTCCTTCATCCTCATCTACCTCAATGAGTTCAGGAGCGCTGTGGCCGCCTACACGTTCCAAGCCAACAGCGCCCCCCAGGGTCGAAGCTGGATTGAGGCAATCTGCAACGTCCAGGTTTGCTCTCTCTTGGCACGTGCAACGGCGAGGTGACTTTGTCTAACTCGACCGTCCTTTGATACGACAGAACCAACTCCAGAGGCTCCGCACCGAGGAAGTGATCCGACTGCAGAATTCTCTAACGAGTTGCACAGAGGGCGAAGAAGAGCGGGATGAGGAAGACGAGAGCAGCAACTCCAACGCGAGTTCACCATGTTTGAGGCACAAAGACCAGCATAACTTAAGGTACTTAGAGGAAATATGGATGGAATATTCTTACATCAGTGTTAATGTCTCAGATTGGACCAAAGTCGGAACTCATTCAGGCTTTAACAAGCTTATCTTTTTTGTTGGCAGTGAAGAGTACATTGTCTTTAATGAACCAATGTTTTGTAAACATTAAATACACATTAGTCCAATGTACAGGGATGAACCTAACAAGTGTTTCTATAAAGTTAGGGAACAATTTTGTCTTCAATGCACCAAAACATATAGTCTTAACAAACCTAACCGATCGGTGTATGTAAACATCAGAGCTTTTCAACAAATGTATTTGTTACCAATGGAAAATATAATATAGTCTTCAGTGAACCTAATGTACTTGTTTTTAAGAGGATTTAATCTTCAATGAATCTAAAGTCAGTTTTTGCGTATATTGAACAATTTGAATGTACTAAACGTTTAGCATTGAAGAGTTAAGATTATACAATGTTTTTGTAAACATTAGAGACCATATGTTGTTGGGGTTTTTTTTGTTAAAGAATGGAATAGATTAGAAGAACAGTCTTCAATGAACCGAAGCATACCCTTTCTGTTTTGTAGTAGGAATGTGTAAATACCGATATCGCTATCTGTGCCGTTGCCAGCCTTATTTTAAGATAATGGGTACCCGTGGAGGCTGCCGATACCAGTATTAGCTACTCTTTTTGTGGCTGTCTTACGATTGGGAACTAAAGGTATACATGTCTGACAGATGACCATTAAAACCCCTTAACTTGCCGATAGTCTCGGTGGGCAGACACTTAAAAAAAAAAATATATATATATATATATATATATATATATATATACATATATATATATATATATATACTATGCCGATAATCCAAATGGTTCAGGAACAACTTCAAACTTACTTTGGATGCACCTTGTTTTAAGGCATTTTCAGCAAAATTGCCCGTATCATAAGGATGCGCTTTCTGTAAATATATGTACAGAAATAAAGAAAGATCATTTAAACTTGCCACTAATTGTATGCAGTTTTTTTTTTTTTAGAGAAAAAAAATGCTATAATGGCATATATAGGTCTTTGTTTAAAATGATCTGTCATTGTTTTTTGGGGGGAGATTTTATGTATCAAAAGTACTAGTGGTGTTTGTATTCGGTATTGATGACTACTCGAGTTGAGTACTGTTACCGATCCGAAAAAAAAAGTGGTATCGAACATTCCCAACAAATTATTCATTAGGGCCTCTACAAGTATTTCTTTTTTTTTTGTAAACATCGAAGATAAGAGTCTAAGATACACACATGAATTTATAAACATTGGCGAAGATTTAGTCCAGGGTTCACCAATTCCGGTCCTTGAGATCCGGAGTCCTGCAGGTTTTGATGTTACCGCCCATTAGCACACCTGATTCATATAATCAGCTCATCAGCAGCCTGATAACGATCCTGATCTTTAGTATCAGGTATGTTGGTAGGCGGAAACATCTCAAACCTGCAGGACTCCGGACCTCGAGGACTGGAATTGGTCAACCCTGATTTAAGTATTTAATGGACTTAAATGTTGTGGTGCTTGTGAACATCCAAGACAATTTGCTGCTTTTGTTTTATTTATTTATTTATGCTATATTTTACCTATTTCGCAATGTAAAGCACTTTGGTCAACTCTGTCACTTTTTAAATGTAGTTTATCAACAAATTTGAATTTCAAATGAAGTTTCTTCTGTTGATTTTCAGTCAGTCAGATGGTTCCACTGAGACGTTGTCAGTGATGGAAGTCGATGATCCGGCTGAGTCGCAAGCGCCTTCCGCCGCCATCGCTAGCCCAGAGGGCCACGCCGACACAACCGATGGCGTCTCCGCCCTGTCGGAAGTTGAGCGTCTCCACAGGACCTCCTCCAGCCTTTACTCGGAGATGACTCAGGAGGCGGATCCCGAGGGCGCCGAGCTGGACCCTCAGTGCCGCTCTCTGTCCATGGACAGCGCCTACGGTACGCTCTCCCCGGAGTCGCTCCTCCGAGAACTTCAACCGCCACAAAGTGAAGAAGAGGGCGCCGAGGAGGCAGAGGAGGAACAAGATGAAGAGGAAGAGGAAGAGGAGGATTCTGCCTCGCTTGGCTCGCAGTTGTCAGTGGTCCAGCCGTGCAAACCTCGACGGCGGCCTCACGTACAGTCAAGAGTCCACTGCCTCCAGAAGATGTCCACTCTGGTCTTATCGCGCTCCGAGGACAACCTCCTGCAGCGCCTCCACGCCAAAATGCCGCCCTCGCACAACCGCGCCAACCCACCGCACGCGGATGCGTCCTCACTGCCGCACAGCAAGAGCCTGTCGGAGCTCGGGAGCAACGGCGCCGACTTGCCCGTCGAACTCCGCCGGGACGTCGACGAACAGGGAGGTCCTTGCGTCGCCGACATGGAAGCTAAGAGGAAGTCCGATCCGACCGCCGGCGGCGACTTGGGAGAAACGTCTGCCCGAGCGAGGACGTCGGCGGCGCAGCAGCACAAGAAATTGACACTAGCACAGCTCTATCGAATACGCACCACACTGGTCCTCAACTCGACACTCACCGCATCGTAAGTGTCTGCATTTACACAGAGATGCTACTCACAAAACAAGTGAAGGATTTTTGGACTTGTGGGTGAAATTCCTGAATAAAGGCTCGATCGTGAACTCACACAGTAAATTCTGTAGAGTAAATTTGACTATTTATAGTGAGACCAAATAGACTCAGTTGTACAGTAATATTTACACTTGGAAGAGAGTAAAATAAAAATTAAAATTAAAGTCACTCAAGGGTTGAGGAACGAACTACTTACTTAGTCATGCAGCTCCTCCTGTGTCAGCTGGAATCTTCCTAACTCCAAGAGACTAAAGACATTGTTTTCAAGTCAACAGTAGGAGGGGCATAGCTCAGGTGGTAGTTTTGCAGTCTCCCAAGCTGAAGGTCCTGAGTGACTTTTTATTTTTTTCCAATTCTTTATTTTACTCTAGTCTCTTCCACGTGTAAATATTAGCGTACTCTGAGCCTATTTGGTCCCTTTCTAAATAATCAAGTTTACTCTAGAGTCAAATTTACTTTAGATATTATATGTACAATTATAATACTGTGCACATAATTGCACATTGGTATTTACACAATTCAAATTGAAATTTTCGTTTTATGCTTTACCCAAAATGTCCTTACATTTTTGTATGATTGATTGATTGATTGATTGATTGATTGATCGATTGTAGGAGATTTGAATTACTCTGTTTTGACTTCAACAGGGAGGTGTAACCACCAACAAAGACGAGTTCTTCCTGGAGACACCACTGCACTCTTTTTTTTTTTTTTTTTCTTTCCCCCCCCCTCTCTCTTCTCTTTTTCTCTGTCTCAACGCCGCCCCCACCACACCAGGCACCCGTTGCACGCTCGTCATGCCTTGCTCATCAACGAAGGAGCACGGCTTCGAGCGTCCCCCGTCCCTACGAGCCGGCGGCCCAGAGACTTTCACTGCTTGCACTTTGCAGAGGACGTAGCACCACAGGGGGGCGCCACTGACCTTCCTTTCACTCGAGGAGGCGTGTGGCGTCCCCAATCCTTGAACAAGACCCAGAGTGGATGTTGTTGTTGTTGTGAGTTTTTGATTTGCTTCAACAAGAGGAAAGGCAATTGCACATTTGTTTTGGAGAACAAGAAGAATCACTAAGGAGTGAAACTAAATTTACAGTCCCATAAGGAGTTTGTGTGAGTGTTTTTGTTTGAATGATCAATGACCAAAAGTGGACAACACAACCAAAGACGAGTCGTCAGGTTCTCATTTCGATTTTTGGTTGGTGAGCGACTCTGAGGGCTTTGCTGCACTACGACATATCGAAACACACAACAGTAGTCTCTTGCCTGCGCTTGTTTTTGGTTTTTGTAGCAAATTGATTTGGAAGAGGATGTCAAATATTCTGAGTGCGCCAGTTCTTCCCAGGAGAGAGAAAACACTTTAACACTTAGCTTTCCAAACCAAATAGATTTTGTCTGTTTACTTTTTCGTTTTGTTAATGTCTCATATTTATTTTGTACAAGGGAGTACTGTATTCATGTCTTTGTGAGGAGAAAAAAAATAATGCTGTTCTGCAAGAATGAAGTTACAAGATTGCAGTTGTTATGCTATGAGAAAAAATATTGGGTGAAGTTGTAATATTTCAAAATGAATCTATCAGAAATCAGGAGAATCATTATGAGCATTAAGTAATGAATTTACAAGGATATGCTTACAAAAGTAGTCACATCACAGGAATAATATTTTCCAGTGAGTTGATCCAAGGTCTCGAAAGAGATTTGCACGTTTTCGTTCACAAGTCCAGGTTGGGACTTTCCCCTTGTTTCTTTGGGAATATGTTCACATAATATTGCAATTTCATTCTCTCATCATTGTGACATTTTTTTCCCCTCGCCAATATGGTCCAAATGCTCCTTTGTTATTATGCCTGGTATGTTGTATGTATAAATATAAATAAGATGCTAACGATATTGTTGTACTTCCAACGTTTGTACATTCTTTTTGTTGACGTAGTTGTAAAATGACTTTCCTCGTCGGCCACCAATGTGCTGCCAACTGAAGTCATGTGTTTCCTGAGTTAAAAAAAAAGTCTTACGGAATAAAAAAAAAAAAAAGATTGCAAAAGTGCGTTACAATCCCTGCTTTAATGGTTTAATCCACCCTAATGGAAGCATCATGCATTAAAACCTTTTGGGGCTCAGACAACAGGTGGTGAAAGAACATTCTTTTTTTTTTCTCTTTTTTTTCTTTCTTTTTTTTTTTTTTTGTGCGAAACGTCGCTGTCTGTAACTCAGCAAAGCAGCTGGATGCAGGCTACAATGGCGCCTCAGTTGATTGGCTGAGGCATCCTTCGATGAGTTTGGTGTGAGAGGGCAAACCTGTCAACAAATTATTCTTGCAGACACAATACAAAATGTTGTACAGTCTTCCCAGAAAATATTACAGCTACAAAGAGGGGAGGAGGACGACGGGCAGTATCCCCACGTTTCCATCACTTCCTGTAGGCGGAACATGTCCCAAGACTTTTGACCCGACGACTGAGAGGAGGCTGATATGTAAACAACCTTCACCCGGTCACTTGTGTGAATCGGTCTCGACGGCAAAGGTGGGCTGAGGCATCGTGGCTGACCTTGCTGTATTTACAGCTCATTATATCAGCTAATCTCCAGATTACAGCATGTTGAGTCCACACGAGCCAGTAAGCCGCGGAGGGGAAACTGCAGCGACGTTCCCGCCTGTGGGATTTGTCCCTTAATCTGGACCCCAGAATCCCACCCACCCATCATCATTTTCACATCTGGACCGTGCAGGATTTACTGTTGTAATCCTTCACTTTAGAACTATTTTATTATACCTCGCCAGGCTTTTAATTATGAAAATGCAGCTTTGGTGTGGAAGTAATTACAGATCCTTGTACTATTAGCCTCTGCTAAGTAATTAATCAGGGTGGAACATATTCCGCTTTCAGTCTTCAGTGGTACATGGAACACTTTTGGTAGGCACTTCAAAAAGCATGACTTAAAATTGGCACATCTTTCTAAGAATGATGTTCACGTACATGCAGCTGGTAAGGAAAGGGCAAAGAGGTTAACACCACTTGCTGTGGCAGATGTCACAAAGCATGCTGTAAAAAATGTCCGATTAACACAAAGGGGGCACTTTGACAAATCCCGATTATGGGAGCACTTTCCTTTATTAAACTCGGCCTCAGTCCTGCACTCTTTGTGAGGGCGGATTAAAAGCAGGTAGACACCATTGTCTGTCCAAACAATCCCCATCTAACCCCCCCCCCCCCCCTTCTCAACGCTGGCTTATGAGCCGCTGGTAACGGTTCCCAATCTTCATCATCATCATCCTCTCAGTCGGGATGCTGATTGGATTTAGGACACTTCCAGTCCAGTGAGGACAGAACCAGAGCATGTTTACAAGTGTGACACTGGTGGATGAGTTGGGCGGCATATGGAGCGACCGTGACATCTGGCCTCCATCAGGACC
The DNA here is from genome assembly GCF_051991245.1 of Festucalex cinctus. Classification (NCBI taxonomy): domain Eukaryota; kingdom Metazoa; phylum Chordata; class Actinopteri; order Syngnathiformes; family Syngnathidae; genus Festucalex; species Festucalex cinctus. Next base: position 27,237,352 of record NC_135412.1, read on the forward strand.
GTGCGCTGAACCCGCTTTTGACCTTCGCATTGACAACATCTGGACTGACTCTCATACGTTTTTGAAGTACAGTTGTGATCAGAGGTTGGAGGTGTGTCAGAAAGGTTCCCGAGGTTTTCCCTCGACAACCAACCAACACGTCTACGAAGAGATCCTCATGGTGTCATTCGGTGCACGGGAAGAGACGAGAATGTGACAGGGCAATGTGCTTGCAATTCCCTGAGCATTTGACAGTTCCTGGCCAAGAACATCATCAGGTTGACCATGACAATGTAGGCTAGAAAACATGTAGTTTGGCTTTTAAATATCTTGTGACACCAGTCCTCATATATCGAATAATATATTAACTCATTCACTCCCAGCTGTTTTACTGCATTTTGACTGATTTTGCAAGGCCCACAGAATATTGTGTTCTATTTGTTATAAAAACATGGAACCTACCAAAAGAAGATTTAGCATCTCTTCTTTCATTAGGAAAAAAAAAGTATATTTTTATGTTTCCGTTTTGCAGCAATTAGCATTGGAATGTAGCTAAGTTTAACCATTATTCACGAATCTGTTTAATACAGTGGGGAAAAGAGTTTTTTGCAACACGGCCCCGGTTGATCTCTTATACTCTGCTGCCACCTGCTGGCCGTTTTTGTAATAACTACCTTTGATTCAAGCATTCTTTTCAGTTCAGAGACTGCATCAAAGCCTTCTATATGCTCTAGCACAAAAAAAAAAACTATAAACAAAAAACGCATAAATACGTCTTTGGGAGCAAATGAGTTAATATGGGGCTTTTAATCATCGTATTTGAAGCAGGTTGGAATAATTACACATCATCAGTGAGTTTTAAGAATTTCAGAAAAGCATTAAAATGGTTTGACACAGTGGTAATACACTTCCAATCTCTTCCTTCCTTCCCGTCTCCAAATGCATGTGCATTAAAGTTCAAGTTTTTATATTGACACGGCCTGTCTAAAGCCCTCCATCATTCTCCTTCATCTTCAAATCAACTCACTCACTCGCAGCCATTTTCACTGAAGCAACCCCCTTCGCTCCCGGCTGTTTACTGAATTTTGACTGATTTTGCAATGCCCACACAATATTGTGTCCTTTTGCTATAAAAACATGGAACCAACCAAAATAAAGATTAGCATCTCTTCTTTTATCAGGAAAAAAAAAGTATATTTCTATCTGTTTCCGTTTTGCAGCAATTAGCATAACAATATAGCTAAGTTCTATCATTGTTCAAAAATCTGTTTGGAATTGTGGGGAAATCAGCTTGTTGCAACATGACCCTGGTTGATCTCTTATACTCTGCTGCCACCTGCTGGCCGTTTTTGCCATTACTACAATTTTTCACCCGTTCACTGCAGCTGAGAGGCTGCATCAAAGCCTTCTGTATGCTCTAGCATAAAAAAAATAAAAAATAAAAAAACATTTAAAAAAAAAAAAAAAGTATAACTACCGTCTTTTGGGACACTGATGGCGCTTTTCCACCGTTACCGGTTCCACACCGAAGCGGCAATTTTTGTCCCCAGATGTTAGTGTCTCCACGGTAGAGGTAAGATCTTTAGCCCGAGCCCGACCCGGTCCGGCCGGAAATTCGGGTTGGGTCGGGCCTAAAATGTCAATCATTACGTTCGGGTCGGGTTGGGCCAGGCTTCTCTCTCGCTGACTTTTTTTCAAATAAATATATGTTTATAAAAATGTATACTAAAACGATGTGTGGATACTAAACCAAGGAATACTTGTAAATAAATAATTTGGATAAAACAGAGAAGGCGGCGCTGCAGTATTTCTCCGCATAATTAAGCGAGTGCGCATCAAGAGTTCTCTTTCACTCTCTTTGTCTGGCCTCTTATTCTGTGTTCCAGCGTTATTTCGTTGTGCAAATGTATTTATCATGATCATAAAAATATGTAGATTATTTTAACCTTAAAAAATCTTGCGTTTTTTTCTGTCAAAAATACTATGGGATAAATTGTAATTTCGGGTTTGCTTCGGGCTTGGGCCTGCAAATCAAGTTAATTGCTTGGGCTCGGGCTGAGTCGGGCTTTAATGCCCGCGGGCCTGGGTCGGGTCGGGCTGGATTTTTTAGGTTCGATCTTAGCTCTACTCCACGGGACTTTTTCGGGGCTGAGCCGTTCCGTTGCAACCGCTGTTTAGAACCCTTTCGACAACGGTTCTGCAGTGCGGCGGTAGTCGGGCCACTAGCGGGGTCGTGACGTCACCTGTCGTCTGATTGGCCGACAGCAATTTCCTTGTTTTAAGTGAGAGAGGCAGAGGCGCCCGCCGGTCTTCAGAAGTCATAAAAATACAGTATATACAATAATATAATAATGTTTTACAACAACGCGGAACTATGTAATTTAAAAGGTACTTGTGGATGGATTTGTAATGTTTGTGGTTTTAATAAAACATCGAGAGGCTGATGGTGTGTTCCTATCACTTGAATGAGAGCTCCAGCGGCAGACCTCTCCATTCAGATATAGCTTTGCGAGCCGGTCGTGAATCGCAATATTTCATCCATGGTGGTCTATATTAAATTGTAAATATGGTTCAATGTTGGCACGACTTGCCAGTCGGGAAATGTTATCTCAGATCCGCACGCAATGCGGGAGTGCAAGCTTGGCTTGGACGTTTCAAATGTTGCCGCCCCCTTCTCGCCGTACGCCAGTTGTAATGGAAAACCGCCGGTTGCGGTCTAGTGTGGTTGCGTGAGGTGTGGTGTGGTGTGGTACCCGGCCGTGCGGGTACGATGGAAAAGCGGCATTACATTTAAAATAGAACGTATTTATACGTTTTTGGGAGAAAATGAGTTTTTAATGTTTTCTTCAGAGTTCATCTTACTGCTTCCATCACCATGTGTTTCATAGAGTGAAGAAGCCAAATCGTTACCTCCACAGATGAGCTTCTCCATTTGGAATCAGGAGTGAAGGTTCGTCTTTGTCCCAACATTGTTCAGCTCTGTCTCTGGACAGTACGTGTAAGCAACTTCCAGCCAGGACTTTGTCTTCTTCTTTCTAGTGTTTGCTCTCTGAGTGCTTGCAGTATCTTCTAAATAGCATGTGTCCCTTTGTTTGTGTTTATGACTTGGACAGGCCTAAAATTTATATTGGTATATATCGTACAATGATATAAACTTATGTAGTGGCAGTGTTTCTGAGTTGTTTATAAAATGCTTTTGCAGAGCTCAATTCATAAAACAAATAAAACAGCTGCAAAACATTTCATGTGTATACATGCAATATAGCATGTTGAACTTCTGACACACCTTACTCAAGATTGCTAATATGATAAACATTTTGAATGACTTGTCCATTTTCTTCTGTTCTCTCTTTTCATACTGTGTAACTACGATGTACCAAACTCGATTTGGTTGTTCATGTCCAAATCTCCATCCATCCGCCAAATTTACACCGTCTGCTGCATACTGTGTCCCCATATTCATGACCTTCACTATGACCTTCTGGAGGTTGTTACTGTCACAAACGACATTGTTTTAAGGTCTTCTTCAGGATATTCACTATCTGTTATTAGCACATTGCAACAGTGTTTTTGAAATTCTTCATGAAATGGCAAATGTTTGACTGATTGATTTTCTACCTCTCAGTTTCACAATTGCTCACCAATGTTGGCATTGACTCAGCTTGCTGTGCCCCCACAATGCCTTGCGACAGCAGCAAGGTGCTCAACATGTGGCCAGCTGCTCTCTGGTATGAATAGAGTGCACAAAGGCGCGGCATATGCTAATGGATCAAATATCGTTATCCTCATGAAAGTTGTGTTGTTCTGAAATTGAAAGAGCATAAGGTCCCACTTTTTCATGCCATCGTGTCAAGTGCTCACCTCAACAATCGTATCAGTCGTAAGAAGCTTACTGTAATTACAATATTGTCCTGTCCTCAAACATGGACGGACAAATCACTCATCAAATTAAACGGAACTCGTTCAAAGAGAAGCCATGGCGGGATTAATGTGTAAGTGTCCTGCAGTTAATATTTACAGCGCAGCCGCACAATTAATCTGACCATGTGTTTTGTCTAATACTTGCGGCTAGCAGCGGTGCGCAGACACGACTACAAATTGTGACCCAAATTGTATCCAGAGGCTATGGTATTTGCTATATTATTATTATTATTATTATTATTATTATTATGGTGAAACTATCATACCACATTCCAAACTTGTGACTTAGGAATTAAGAAACTACAGTAGTATTAATTAATGACTCTGTCCTGGCTGCTCAGTACTTTATGAGCGACAATAAAAACAAGAGGTACAGAAATACTGGAAGAGTCACAGAAAGGCATAAAAGTGGACGTTCCTCGAAATAACTCAAAGAAAATGGTTGTGAAGTTTGCCATTCATCTCCTTGGTAGAGGACAGCATGTTGTGCAAAAGTACTAAAACAATGAACACATGGACATTTAAAAGGACAAATGAAGACTATCAGGGCGGCACGGTAGTCGAGTGGTTAGCACGTCCGCTTCCCAGTTCTGAGGTCTCCGGTTCGAGTCCAGGCTCGGACCTTCCTGGGTGGAGTTTGCATGTTCTCCCCGTGCTCGCATGGGTCTTCTCCGGGTACTCCGGTCTCCTCCCACATTCCAAAGACATGCATGGCAGGTTAATTGGGCGCTCCGAATTGTCCCTAGGTGTGCTTGTGAGTGTGGATGGTTGTTCATCTCTGTGTGCCCTGCAATTGGTTGGCAACCAGTCCAGGGTGTCCCCCGCCTACTGCCCAGAGCCAGCTGAGATAGGCGCCAGCACCCCCCGCGACCCTTGTGAGGAATAAGCGGTCAAGAAAATGGATGGATGGATGGATGAAGACTATCATGCTCATCCTGGAATATCTTCCAAAAGCCCAATATCATTCCCCACCCCCGTAGTACATGCAGGAGTCAAAACTGTACGTCTTTACGTATTTAGAATTTAAACCAAATCCCTAGAAGTAGCCAACTGTACAGGGTTTTATGTAGGCCAATAGTAATTAAATACAGTGCCTGTATAAACGGTTTATAATCTTTTCATAGATAACGCACGTTCATTGTCAGCTCATCTTTACATTTCCAATACAACATTGGATTAATGCATCTATATCATTTCATTGAATGCACAAAAGTTTACATTCAGAACCGGATGTACTATTTTGTCTTTCTGTCAGAGACGTTCATGGCCACTGTCAGAAAATCGGCCAAACTAGTATTGTCGCGTAACGGAGGGAAGAAGGGGTTAAAATGAAGTGTAGGAGGCGCAGCGCCGCGGCGGCCAATTCGCTAGCTTGGGTGGAGTGAAATGTTGACATGAAGAGCCGCAAATTAGCCCAGAAGACGACTCCGGGGACAGCTGCGTGGGGAAAATAAGGCACACTTAAAAGGAGCGTCTAAAGTAGCCGCAGCGTCCAAAGTGTCCAAAATTCGACATATATAGTGATAAGCGCCACAGCTAACATGAGCGATGTGAGTGAGGACTCGCTGCTGGATTACTTCTACTCTACTGCGGGCAGCTCTGGCAAAGTGAGAAATGCAGACATACTGAAGACTTTTAAGCCTTTTATTGGCCACAGTGACGTGCAGTTGCGTGGTAAGTAGCAGGTCTTATTAAGTTAGCAAAACAAGGCACGACAGAGTTCATACTGTATCAGCTGTCTGTGTGAAAAACAGTTGACGTATGTGTTCTGTTCAGTTTGTGTTTATGTTGAAAACACTTCTCATGCTGTGTTCCCTCTGTCCCCTATTTTCATTTTCTAAGCCAAAAAAAAAAAAAAAAAACTTCCACGGAGATGCAGTTGGATTGTGTCATATCCTCCTCATGTGGGGTACTTGAACCCCTCCTTTCTTTCCGAGTCGCTCATGAGGGCTCCTTCATGACGTCATCTCCTGGATCCATGGATCAAATAATATTGTCAGTGGTGGTGGGTTCCAGGTGGGGGAGTGGAACCGTCACTTGCCTTTGTTGCCGGTTGGCGTGGGTTCGATCCTACGCCTGGGAGAGGCCCATGTATGTGGTCTACAAGAAGTAGGCCACGTGTGTGAGTGGGTATAAAAATTTTTTTTTTTAAATTGTCAGTGGTGGTAAAAGTACAGAGATGTTTGTTTAAAACAGGCTGTTAAAAGTAGTACCAATTCCTCTCCTTTACCTAAGCATAAAAAGTACAGACTGTTGTCTTTCTTTTCCCTCCCATATCTTATCACTAACATCCAATATTTGTTTTGATAACTGGGCATAAGCGGGAAAAATCCTAGTTTTGCTAACGTAGGGTGACCAGATTACTAAAAAACAAAACAAATAAAAAAAACGACAACAAAAAACAAACAACTTGTGGTTTATATGGTGCAACGCCAAGCACGTTTTGTTAATATTTTCAGTTTTAGCCAACGGTAGTCAATCACTTTCTGCCACTTCGAAGTACCCTGACTGACTATTGTTTACAAACACTTCACATTATTGAATTGTCCCATGTAGAGTGATTTGGTTTGCAGCTCATCACACATACAGTAAAAGAGTCACATAAACCCAAAATGATAACAATACGATCAAATATGTCAAGTGCACAGACATATTACAAGGATCTCATGAACAGTAGTAAGTAAAGGTTTGTGGCAGCACTGCGAGAAACTGTGCTAAGCTAGCATTAATGACTAGAACTTGCTATAAACAGTTTCCTAATATTAGCATTCAAGTTTGCTTGAAAAAGTTGCTGAAATTTTGATATGATATAGATGCTAGATTATAAATAGACGTTTTAGCTAGAATTATAGCTCGACAAGAGTACATGTACAGTAACTCTTACAGTTTAGAATATAAATAAGATTGAGTGTTTAAATTAACTTATTTATTTATTATTTTTGCCCTACATAACCGTTTGTGTGAATTAGTGTTTATATGCTCACAGCAATAGTTGTCCAACACTGTTTCACAATTCCCTTTCCCTTTCATTTATTATTATTTTTTTTTCCATTTTTATCTCAATCTGTGACTGAAAGGCCAACATGTTAATCTTGCCAAACAAATGTTGATCCAGTGTGACCTTGCACTGCTTCCACATGTTGTCCAGATGTGACGTCAGCGGCATCTGATGTGGCCGTTGGGTGATTTAGAGAAGTGCTTCCCACCACATAGTGACATGTCTGCTCGAGCATGTGGTCGCTGTTCATCGTGTTGTAAATGTGATGATCGCATTTAATCACAATTAAGTCCACACGCATGATGGATTTAGACCTCTAACAAGAGTGGGGGGGATTTTAGATCAGAGATGAAAAGTGGGGCATGTTGTAATATGAAAGAATTCTGGGGAGGGATGCATGGGAATTGAGTTTTCGGTCAATAGATAACTTACTGGGCATTGGTACTTGCTGCCCTAAGTATGTATGTAATATCTGTGTGAAGCACGTGAGCTGCTACTTCCTGTTTTTGTGGCACACCACCAGTGAGTATCCTTTGTGTCCACACCACGAAGAGGAAACTCCTTGATTGTCATGTAGGAATGCATGCATATACATATGCGATATGGCCAAAAAATAAAATCTCATTTTTTTTTCCTGTCATTGTGGACGATTATGATTTTAATTTGTTTTAATCAAATGTGAAAAAAACACATTTAAACAAGGTTTGATTTATTCAAAAATAAATCTTGTGCAAAATGTACAGACAATAACGTACACAGATTTTGAATCAGTTTTAACATAAATAGCTTGTGCAAAAAAAAAAGCTACTCATAACATTTGCAAAACATAAATGCCACATACATAGCTTGTGAAAAAAAGCTACTCATAGCTTTTGCATAACTTAAATGCCACAATTAAGTCGTTCGTAACTATTGGAAATAGGTATTGTAAACCACACATCCAGTATTCTACCACTTGTGCAAAAATACAACTCACAATAACATCTGTTTATAACAGAGCTTCAAGAACAACAGCTTAATAATCAGCACCACCTTTGATTGATTGCAATTAAACTATTAAAACCCCTTAAAATTTGGATGGGTCTCTGGCGGGCAAACATTCTTAAAAAAAATATATAAACTATGCCGTTACTCTAAATGGTTCAGGAACAGCTTCAAACGTACTGTACTTTGAATGCAACTTTTTTTTTAAAGCATTTTCGGCAAAATTGCTCGTATGATAAGGGGTTAAATTCCTTGCAACAAAAACTCTGATTGTGTCTCATTGTACAGTCCTGTAGGGCTTTGCAATTAATCGAAATTCAATTCCGATTTTGATTATTACCCTCCACGATTACAAAATTGGCATAATCGTACAAAAACGATTATTAATACTAGGGCTGAAACGACATTTCTGCCTCGAATAGCCTCTGAGATAGTCGTAGTCAAGCTAACGGCAGTATGCATGACAATACACGGGGCTGTGAGAAACCAAATTTCAAATTAAACCTTACTTTACCTAGTAGTATATGTAGATCAATGTATTGTAACACTTTTATTTTGAAGTTGTTACCGGAAGTGTGTCATCGCTTGATACTAGGGGCTGAAGACGTGCTCCTCTATTTGGAGTTTGTGCACAACGGCAGTATAAATGCACCAAACTGTTGGGTCAGATGTCAGTAACGCAACTTAGTCCTGAAGTCGCGTTCAAGCTCCAGGTAACAGCGCTAAGACATAATTATGCTGACGTTGTATTTTACGGCGCCTGTTGCCAGGGGTTTAGCGGTGACTGCTAGCTAACAGCGAGCTAACAGCAGCAAGCTAACCACGCTAGCTAACAGGGGTAAAGTGCTCCACCCGTCTGATTACTTTTCAAAGACGTAAATACTACAGCCCGTAGACAGCTGGGGTAGGTTCCAGCATGTCCGCGACCCTCGTGAGGATTGGTGGTTCAGAAAATCGATTGATGGATTGTGCTCACTTTGATGCTGACAGTCTGACTAATTTGCCGTTCCTACAGATCACTTATTAAACATGCCACTATAATCGTCTTTTGACAAAAATAACCATTAACACACAGGTCTGCCCAGTGACATTATTAATTTTAGCTAAGAATATTCTACAAGGCGTGATCAGATGGCTTTTGTTGTGGACGCAAGGCAATTGCCATTTGTTTCCATTCATACACATACCGGGCGAAAGTGGGACAATTTTATTCAGAATTGTGCGTTCGACAGTTTGACAATTTTGTGGGAATTGACTGAGGTCAAAAATCCTAGGGCTGGAGGTGTTATTAACAAACCAGGCTTACACAAATGTGCTAATTACTTAGCCGACAAAAATCGCTATTGTGGGTCTGACTTCACTTTAGTTCCATTAAATAAAATCTATGGGGAGAGATAGAGAAATAGTTTGCAAGTTTGACAAGCTTGTTGATTATCCAAAAATGAAAGCCAGTTGGTTGTTATTGTTAATTATTACATGCAAATGTGTTTTTTTTTGTCATCTGTATTTATACTTGTTCTTTAACCAAGAAAGTAAGCTATATACTGTACAGGTATGTTTTTATTTCTATCCAAATACCCGATTATTCGCTACAATTTTCAGTAGGATATCCGAATATCAATATATTTGATAGCTGCAACCCTAATAATATTAATTTTGAGTTGTTTTGAGGCACGCCCACACGAGTTCTTTCATCAACCTCCCCTGTCAAAACTAGCTTGCACCCCACAAGCCATACTGCACACACTGCACCCCAACTTCAAATTTTTGCTAACATGAGTAATATATATTATTATTCATTCTGTTTGGCCCAAAATGAGCTTATATATTATTTATTTATTTGTCTTAATATTTTCAAATGTTTAAACATGTTCTTGTTTTGAACAAAAAAATAACTAATTGTTTTGAATAATCGTGATTTCAATTATTACTAAAATAATCGTGATTATTATGTTTTCCATAATCGAGCAGCCTTACAGAGCACAACCTCCGCAAAAATATTTACGACTCGGCGGCTGGTGTTTTGGATCCCATACTTTCAGCATGTGGAGAAAGCCAGGCTTCTCGACTGTGTAAATACATACAATATCCATCCCTATATGAACAACTACGGCATGAGTCATCTGCTTCCATCACGTTCCACTTCTCTCGTAAGGCACCACACTAGAAAAAGAGGCGGCTAAAGTTTGTTGTTTCACAGTGTACTTGCACTTATCCTTGCTAGCGCTAATCACGCTGCGCTCCCGAAGATGCGAGCATTCCTCCCATTCATTCAAATTAAACTTTATTTATAAAGTACCTTTCATGCATTCAAATGCAACTCAAATTTTTGGATGCCTTTGGTGCAAGTGCTGGAAGAGGTTAGTTGTGCTGCTACTCTTTGTTTTAACAGCTGTTCGGCAAACCTTGCACACACTTGTAGTTTATTCTAAGTCGCTCTTCCGGACCACTTCCATAAAATAGACGTAACATGAGTCCCTTTTCTTGGTATCAAGTCGTCGTTTTCAGCAGCAGACATAATGTACAGTGTAGCCTTTGGCCAAAGGAGCAAACAGACGGTGGTGATGTGTGAACTTTTTTTTTTTTTTTTTTTTAAACCATTCACGGATTATTATTATTATTATTATTTTCACTCACTCACTCACTCACAGAAGCTTACATATGTGAATGAGTGAGTGAAGAAAAAAAAAATCCGTGCGCGTTTTCAAATTGCCGTGGGAGTAACGTCACCCAGCCGACACGTTCGCCCGACCCCGTTTGCGACGCGCCACTCCCCGCTCTGCAATTGGCTGGAGGGGTGTAAACACTGTCTTTCCACAGAAACGTCCCGCTGGGGGTTTAGGACGAAATCACCACCAAAGATTAACATAAACACAGATGTATAGACTGAGAGAAAGTTAAAGTGTGTACATCCTGGATTGAAAAAGTGCATTTTCCCGAGTGAATCCGGCAGACTGCGCCTTTAATCAAGCGCCTTTGACTGCTCAGCCACATTACTTGTTTCACGCTGTCAAGGAATAGGAGTTTGTTGGCACATTTAAGAATTTTTGGAGGGAGGACCTTGGATTATAAATATTAGTTTTCCACAACAACAACCTCCAGGTTCGTGGTGTCCAACTGAGCTTTGTGTGTAACGGGATAAAGCCTGCCCGGATCTCTGGCAAAAATGTCAGAACTGTCCAATTGTGGATCTAATTCTTATTACATGACAAGAGAATACAAAGGACTGTGTTTCAGCAGCAGAGTGGCGCAGTGGAAGCGTGCTGGGCCCATAACCCAGAGGTCGATGGATCGAAACCATCCTCTGCTATCTGGACCTAGCAACTAATTAGTGCAACCCTCAGTCAGGGTTCTTGCAGAATTCCTTCCAAGCGAATCTTGTGAAAATTAATCCTGTGAAGTTAAGAAATGGCAGTGCTGTTTCCAAGGTGAAGTGGTGTTTTACGCAATTCACTTACTTCACATGAGCATAATGTGCCATCTTTCTCTTAGTCTCATTCTGATTCTACAGTTATGTTTCTGATTAGTACCCTGTCATGCTTAGCGGAAAAAGTGAAGATACTGAGATTTTTGGACAAATTTCGGTGGGTCCTATGATTTTATGGCAGCATGAGGACAAAATGCAGCCAAACATCTGGACTTTGTGGCAAAGACATCTGAAAGTCAGAACTTTATAGAGGTACTGACAAAGCTTGGGAGACAGCTTACATGACCTGATTAGATTAGAGAAATTAATAGCAGTGGCGGGATATGAACCCACGGCTCCTGAGAGACTGGAGCCTTAATCCAGCACCTTTGACCGCTCGGCCACACTACCTGTCAACCACACTCTTGGAATAGGAGTTTGTTGCCACATTTAAGAATTTTTGAAAGGAGGTTCTTGGATTATAAATATCACTTTTCCACAACAACAACCTCCAGGTTCGTGGTGTCCAACTGAGCTTTGTGCATAACGGGATAAAGCCTGCCCGGATCCCTGGCAAAAATGTATTATTATTATTATTATTATTATTATTATTATTATTATTCCTTTCCCTATTTAAGTAAGGAAGTCCTGCTTATGTTACTGTTTTAACAGCGTTTGCTACATCTACCTTGATAAATGGGTAAATAACTATTTATTTATGTTCCTCATACTAGTTCAAATAAACACAGTGTGATCTTATAAGCGCATTAGTTGTAATTTCAATTTTTGGTCAAATACATTACAAATACAAACATTGATGATGGAGGGAATAATGCACTATTTTAGATTGATGCACTCATATGGGTAAAATTATACAAATTATTCAAAATGTTGTGAACTAAAGCGGGCTGGGTCTGATCCATGAAAGTCCAGGGCTGAAAATAAGTCCCTGGTTACCTAGTATAGTAGTATATCATTAGCAGAATGTCTTCATCAAAGTTTTTTTCCTTCATTATTATTGTTTTTTTTTTTTTTTGCTGCACCTTCTTTCTTCCTCCAGCTTTGCCTAGTACTTGTGGGAATGCTGAAATTCTTATATAAAGTTATTATATAACATTGTGGGTTGTGGATACACTCAAGTTAGCCACTGAAGCTTTTCATCTCCTTTCTTGCAGCTAAATACAGAGAAGAATTCAAGCTTATTATTGACAGAATTGCTGTCGTCAAGTCCGAAAACGTGAGTATTCTTGTTATAACTAATTGTTCGTTTCACTTTCAACATTATTTCCAATTGAAAATAGCACCAAAAAAAATGCACAAACCTAAACTGATTATGATCCACTTCCTGATTTGGTGTAGGCCTATACATGTCAACATTGTTGTATTCCCATGTTAGGGTAGCTGTTTGCAAATCTTATTTGGTCCATCTACTTTGATAGAGGACTACAAAAATATGAGACTATTTAGGTGTTTAGAGGTTGGAATTCCAAGCATTCAAGAAGTTAAAAAAGATTTTGCAACGATTAATCAATTATCTAAATCAGGGGTGTCAAACTCATGTTAGCTCAGGGGTCGCATGGAGGAAAATATATTACCAAGTGGGCCGCTTCGGTAAAATAACGGTATATGACTTAAAAACGATTGCCGTCAATTATACGCAGATTTTCGCTATTTGTGTGCCAGCCCTAAATTACGGAGTTCAACTGTAATCATATTGTTCCAAAAAATAATATTAATGCAAATGGAATGCGGCAACACTGAGTCCTGGACGTGTTTAATCTACCTGTTTTGCATATATATATTGTTCCCAGAATGCATTGCGTGGCGCAGTTAATGACATTATAAGGACGCTAATCCTTGTCATATCTACCGTATTTGTGTTACCAGTAATTGAATTTGTGTCGTATTTAACACGTTTGTCAGTCTATGATAAAAAAAGAAAAGAAAAAAAAAGAATAATAATTAAAAAAAAACGTAACTTTAAGTTGTGTGTAAAATAATGACATCCAGGACGATTCCCCCGTACAAGTTGCATTGCTCATCTGAGGACTGCTTGTGAAGTTACAAATTTTATACATTTTAATTGTGGCTGACTGATTAATTAGTATTATTACAAAATCATCTCGTGGGCTAGATTCAACCCCTTTGCGGGCCTGATCCGGCCCGCGGGCCTCATGTTTGACACCACTGATCTAAATGATTGATTTAATTTGATAAGTGATTAGTTGTTGATTTGATTGTTGCACCTCAACTGAAGTATTTTTAAATACCTACAATGTACTGTATAATTTGCTGTTATCATTCTCATGACTTTTAGGGCTGAGTCTAAAATACTGATATATCAATATCGAATCAATATTCCTTTTTATTGCCCAATATCGATTCATAACACTAATATATATATATATATATATATTCCATACTAGAATAAAGTGTAATATATATAATTTCCATACTAGAATAAAGTGTAGTACCGTCACTTGCCTTTGGTGTAGGTGGCGTGGGTTCGCTTCCCCTCCTGGGAGACCATGTTTGTTTGTTTGTGCGCATGTATGTGTGAGTGGTTGGGAAAAAAAAAAATAAAAAAAAAATAGAATAAAGTGCAATTGCACATCTACTACAGTAGGTGGCAGTGGAGTGCACAAGGCACATTACCTCCTCTCGAGTGGTATTCTTGCAACAATTTTATAGAAAAATGATACTAAATATAATGGCGGTGGAGATTTGTGTGGCACAAAAAGGAAGTGAGAAGTACTGTGAATTTGGGTCAGGTTGCCAGCGTAGAACTATACGAGGAACCACTGTATGTTGCAGTGTTGTGTAACCACACTGCGTGTTTCTACTATTCTAACCCTCTCATGTGCCTAAATGAGATGAAACATGGCCTCTGTTGTTTTTCTGCTGCAGGGTGAGAAGTATCTTTTCCTCAAGAAGAAATACAGACAGCTGCTGCAAGAGCGAGACAAAGACAAAATTCACGTGCCTGATGGGGACGGGCAGAGACGTTTGAGTCCCACTGCAGTGTCAGCAACAGCACAGTGGGAAGCAACGGATGCCTCCGCTCGTGCCCCCCAGCAGAGGGAATGTCGGGATGAGCTGATGACATGCGGCGAGCCAGACAGTGCTCCCGAGGTGAATAGAAAATGTATTCTCTTCTATTCTACACTTTCTGAAACTGCAAATGTAGTTTAACTCTGGTCAGGTAACGGTTTTCATTATGTCAGACCTTGTTGGAGTGGACGTGGCCACCTCCAAATTAGAGCCTTGCAACATAAAGTACTACTCCTGTTTCTTGACTGTTTTAAATGCTAACAGTACCTCTGTCATCTACTAGGGGGCGTCAAATTAATTGGCTGCTTTCTTGAAGTCGCAGAGACCTGAATGAGTGAGTTGGAATCTGCATTTAAATTAAGACCATTATTATGCTAAGCAGCAACACGTTGGACCTCATTAGAAAGATAATAATCATTTGTGCCTATTAATTATTTAAAGTCTTAAAAAAAAAACCCAAAAAAACCCAAAAAAAACATTGCAGTATACACTTAGCACATTAGTCAATCATCGGGTATAAATCCAACTAAAAGTGATGCAGAGCAAATGTGGTCAACTATTAAAGAATAATTATTTGATATTTGAATTTTAGATGACAGAAAGTACTGTAGAAAGTGTATTTTTTCCCAAAATGAGATCTTTACTCTGAATAATATATATATATATATATATATATATATATATATATATATATATATATATATATATATATATATATATATATATATCTCAATCAATCAATCAAAATGTTTTTATCTTGTCACTTTCTACCTATTGTCATTTGCCATTTACAGCAAACAAACAATAATGGCGGAGTGAACTTGTTTTATGGTCAACAGCTTACCATACTTGTTCCACATAGCTGCCACCAGATGGCAGACTGAGTAACAATATACAGAAGTGACTCATGATAAATGGTCAACATTTATTATTTTGCAGTACAAAATGAAATCTAACAGTTAATGAATATTAATTTTTTTTTAAAAGTTGGGTGACTGCAAATAAACAAAGAATACTACTACTTTGGGAAAGAATTATCTAACTACAATAAATCCGTAATTATTAATGGCTATTTAAAAAAAAAGGTAACCTCAAGGCATGTTGAGTACTGCGTATACACAAGGCTTGAAATAAGTGATTTTGCATAGCAGCTTGTGAATGTAAAGGTGTATTTTGCGCCTCATCAACACGGCCCCAAAATCATTGCTGTGCTGCTAACGTAACCTACAAGCCGTGTAGTCGGCAGGTTGAGGCGTACGGAGGACCAAAAAGGCCAAAATAAATACAGAAATAAATGAAAGTGAAAATAAAAACAGATATAGAAATATAATTCAAAAATAAAATACAAACAAATATAAACGTTAAAAACAACAAATTATATGCTTGTCTGTGTGAAAGTGTGTTGACTTACTAACTTCACTAGCCTGGTGAACCTCACACCAATTACTGGAAACCACACTGTGTTACATACAGACAATATAGTCATGTTTAGAACTATTTCAAAATTGGCTTTTTTTTTCTGCCTACAGCCAACAATTTACAATAATTAATTTTACCTTCTTCAGGTAACAACTTGCGTGAAATAATTTTACCTTCTGGCTGCTAAGTTGATGTCACACTGCAAGGGTCCACTTCACAACGCAGGTTCAACAAACTCTGAGACTAAACCTGAACAGCGAGTTGACCTACCCTGAGATAGGAAACTGCGTTTCGATTCCAGGTCGGCTGATTT
The DNA here is from genome assembly GCF_051991245.1 of Festucalex cinctus. Lineage (NCBI taxonomy): Eukaryota > Metazoa > Chordata > Actinopteri > Syngnathiformes > Syngnathidae > Festucalex > Festucalex cinctus. The sequence continues at coordinate 27,253,423 of NC_135412.1, forward strand.
GAGTTCGTTTGATCAATGCAGAGTAGTTTCACCTGGAGTTACCATCACACAATTCTCTTTTTAGAGGGCATCTTCATCAACAGGATCATTTGTCAAAAGGACATGCCATGTTTGTGGAAAAAAAAGTGGACTTTTAATGTGGGCCTATTTACTGTTTTTTTTTTGTGTGTTTTTTTTTTAATAACATATCGCCAAAACTCACCATCTGACTGAATAAATGAGGAAAGTAAGTGTCGTGTGTGGCTGAAAGGAAGCGGAGACAGCGAGAACCTGGAGGTTCATTGTGATAAACCTGCTACCGACCAGATTATGTTCATAGACTCTGTTACTACGGTAACTAACCGAGAATTTAAGTTACGGTACCTCTTTTTATGAAACAGGCTAAATGAAGTTAACTCTTTACCTCCCTTTCTGCAGAAAACGCAGAGTTTCCCGCATTTCAGGGTGAAATGAACAGAATCAGGGTTTTCACTCAACCTGCTTTGTGAAATGGACCCCAGGTTTACACGTGACTACAACCCAAGTGACACTTTAACACCGGAGGTGTTCATATTTTTTTTTTTTTTTTTTTTTTTTTTTTTTTTTAAGTGTTACACACGTGTCTTGTTTAGTATTAATTGTTAAGTAGATTGTCATTCATTACACCTCATGTGTGAAACATGTCTCACTTCACTGTCTTGTTAGCTTGCTCTGTCTGACACCCTTTTGTTCAGCAGCAGGATGACTTCAAGCCAACATGACACACTCACGCCTGTGTGTGTTTGTGCACTTTTTTTGTTACGACTGATTGTGTCATACTTTTAGTCATCTTTGACTTTTGTCTGGCTTTCAGTGGGAGTCTGAGCAGGACGAGGAGTCGACGGGCAGCATGGGTTCCGCTGCAGTCGCAGTAAGTTCATTGTCTCAACATTTTCTCATTCTCATAGTTGATGCGGTCAGGTTGTCATTCTGCTAAAATAAAACTTTTGTCTAAAATGTGACACTGTAGTCATTTAACCTATTTTGTATATTCTTTGTCAGACTGTGTTAGCTTGGTTATGTGGTCACGTGAAGCAGAATAAGCTTTAACTTAACTCATTCGCTCCCAGCCACTTTCACAGAAGCAATCCCGTTCGCTCCCGGCTGTTTTACTGGATTTTGACTGATTTTGCAAGGCTCACAGAATATTGTGTTCCATTGCTATAAAAACATGGAAGCTATCAAACGAAAGATTAAAGTCCCATCTTTCATCAGGAAAAAAAGTATATTTCTATCTGTTTCCGTTTTGCAGCAATTAGCATTAGAATATAGCTAATTTTAATCAATTTTCATAAATCTGTTTAGAATTGTGAGTAATTGAGCTCTATTTCAACATAGCCCTGGTTGAGCTCCTTTGCTCTGCTGCCACCTGCTGGCCGTTTGTGTAATAACTACCATTTCTGCAAACGTTCTTTGCAGTTGAGAGGCTGCATCAAAGCCTCCTATATGGTCTAGCATAAAAAATAATAATAATAATAATAAAAAAAAATATATATATATAAATTAAAAAAAGGTATAAATACGTCTTTGGGACACTTAAAACATAAAAAAAAACATTTATATGTTATTGGGAGCAAATGAGTTAAAAAAAAGAAAAGAAAAAACCTCTACATAAGAGTCATTTTCTCTCTCCATGCCAGCTAGACCCTTTAGAAAAAGAGTGGATCTACTTTGCAGCTGGCGCTCGAGTTCCTGACCTCTCTCAACTGCTTCGACAGGACCCATCACTTGCCAACAAAAAGGTAGAATCGTTCATAGCTCACTAAAAAAGTTAACTATTTGAGTACAACTGACTGTATTGCAGAAATAAATTGTACTAGCCAGAAGAAAATACGTTTCAAACTGACATTCATGTTACTTTGGTGGAGAAAATTTGCATATAACAATAACAAAATTAATATAAAGATTATATTGTGGATCACACCAGGAGAAATCCAACAACCTGGAAAGCAACTTCAAGTGCTAAAGGAACATGCAGTTTAGCATTTACTATTTAGAATTTTAGTAAATCAGGCACTTTATTTTTGTCTTTTCAGACTATAAGTTGCTTTGGAATATAAGTCATAATAATAATTTTAAAAAAAACAATTATACAAGTTGCACATTACTGTTAGTCGTATTTTGGGAGGATATGTATTTTATAAAACCGGAGACAAAAACAGGAGAGCTTGAGCTTGCATCCAAAATCCCCATTATCCAATCGTGTTGACGACAGCAAATGAGTTCTGGTTGGATTTGAAACTTCTGTTTCAAACTACGACAAAGTTTCTTTTTAATTTAAAATGGCTTACCTGAACAAAGGTAGAATCCTGGTTGGTTATTTCACCTTTTGGTGTCGTATATAATAAATCCTTGTTGTGTCGGATGTGGCATGCTAAAGAAGATGACAGAACTGCTTCAAAAGTATTTGCCAACCACCAAACGACAGTAGAGACAAAAAATATAAATAAAACAAGAAGGTGAGGTAGTCACATGAACTAATGTGGAACCGTCTCCCCAGCTTGCTTGCTAGTTTAGTCTGTGTTTAAATCTAATGTTGCGTCAAGACTTTGCTAACATGTTATCTTCTGTTTTGTGTCCAAACCAGGACTTCACATCGGTGAGTAATTCCTCCATCCAACTAATAATATTCTATCTTTTTAATTTTGTGATATATCTATTTTGCTCTTTTATTTTTTGACATTAACAGAGAATTGTGAAAAGGTTTATAGTCAGGGGTGCAAATCAGCAGCAGTGTGCTTGAGCGCAAAAAATATTCATATGCGCGTCACATTCGACTACGTCGGAGCATGTTCGTGTACTACCAGCATAATACAACTCGGTCAGATTTGCAAATCATTGTACTTTGATTTTATTTACATTGTACACAATGTCCACCTTCATTGAAATTCGGATTTGTTTTTTAAACTTTTTTTCTGCACATTCTTTTGTAATGTTTAATTGTAATGTTTAAATGACAAAGCTTTTACCACTTTAACTCGTTTATTTCACTTATTTGAGTGCTTTTTAAAACATGTTTAACTGCAGCATAGAGTTGCTACTAATTCAAGCTTATTATGCATCCTTTCAACACACGTTTAACCTAAATATGTGAATTACTATGACATAGCCTAACACCTGCTCCTTATCCATTTTCTATTTTATCAAAACAAGATGCATGGCTGCCAAATTGTGGGAAGTATGAAATATTACAATGTACTGATGTACTAAAAACGTGAAAGCTAGTGGGGGAGTAAGACTTTTGCAATTTGTCATATGATGATTTGAATTCTTCCTGTCTGTTTTCTTGTCCTCATGTCCGCGATTATCACTGTATTCATCAGGGGGTAAGTTTCATTCCTCCTGAACTATTTACGCCTTTCAAGTGCTTCTTCTTTTTTTTTTCTCTCTCTTTTTTTAATCCGAAATACTATCGGGAACGCGATGCTTGCCTGCCCTCGGACTTGCGATCTGCTTGTGTAACTTTCATATGGTCATTCTGAGATTTTTGATCCCCTCTTAATGGAATTCCGAGAAGGCTGTGTTAAAACATCCAGATCATGCATTTCAAAGGTCCACTATCAAAAGGATTATGAAAGATAGCTTTTTAGCTCCTGTGCCCCCCCTTGACAACCCAAATCCTTTTATTTGTCTCCCTGTGCGCTTAAGAGATTTGAGCTCATGTTTGTTGTCCCTCCTCAGTGTCACAGTTCTCACACTGTCCTGCAGTCACTGCGGACCACCTTCTAAGCCACCCCAGTACCCACCCGGACAAGATAGTGTGTCCGTCATTGAAGTGCACGGAGATGAGAGGGGGGCTCATGGATTAAGGAGAGTCTTAATTCCCCACAAAGACTTCACCTACTTAAAGATAATCTGAAAGTAATAGAGCAGGCTGGGATTAATTGTAGAACAATGTCGCTTGTGTCCCTGGGAAGGTGCTAAGTCGCCTTTGGTGCACTTTGATCTTCCCGTTTCGCTTCCTGCTCATGTACAGGAAGATGCTTTTCCACACTTACACCTTACACAGTGGCAAAAGAGCTCACATGACTCATAAGAGCCAGATCAGAATCACAGTTTTGTCCTTTTAAAAAAAAAAAAAAAAAAAAAAAAAAAAAAGTTTCACTAGGACTGAAGAAGGGATTACTCTCGTTAAGAATTGAGTTTCCTGTTTCTGACCAAATATTTATTTTAGGATTGGTTAATTTTAAGGTAAACTTGTTTGAAAACACCCTCATGTCATGTGTCTGTGTCTCTGCTCACATCATGACGTGGACCTCGCACCCTGCTGGGACCTGCTCTTCCTCCCGGGCCACACAGTTTGTAAGTACATCATCTGCTCATCACTCCTCTTCGTCTTCCTCCAGACGGGTGGGGTGTGGGATTTTCAGGAACCCAAAACGAGGGACGCAGGAAGGGGAGATGCTGTATCCTGTTCGGACTCGTCAGTCACTCTTTCCCACTAGGAGACTCCTGACAAACGGCGCTTTGGCCAATCAATCTTGTGTTGTGACAGCAGGATGACAATAGAGACGGAGATACTAGATCCAGACTACTTCTATTGTGATCTGTCTCCTTAAAATCCCCAAAAGCAGCACAGAGGGAGCAAACCTGGGACGGTGGGGCTTGCTTTGTAGAATGGTGGTTACCTGTTTGACATCTATTAAACACGACACAAAAAGGATAGAAGACACTCGGTTCAAGGCTCGCGAGGAGAGAGGAGAGGAACTGACTGATACAATTCACTCCTGCACTCTCTGAAGATTCCTCTCCTCACCCTTTCTTTTTTTTTTTTTTTTGGTTTTCCACTCCCCTAGTTACATCGGTGTTCCAAACCTAAAAATGCAAATACAAGGCATAGTTGGAACACAATGTACTTGTTTGTCTGTGTTGTGCATGTGAGTGGAAGATTGCTGAGTACATGTGTGGTCAAGTTTGCAATCATTTCTTAACAGAAACCAGGCGGCCTCAACAGACTGGCTTGAACCATTCTGCTGCGTTAGATGTTGTGGTTCTTCAGCTTTTTGAGTCATTTTCAAATAGCCAGGATATGTGAATGTGAGTGGGAACAGAGAAAAGCAATTCTTCATTGCAAGCAGAAGCAATTCTTCATTGCAGCAAATGTATGATAACATATTATTTACAATTATTCCTACAGTGGTCCTTCAACTCTGAAATTGTCCCTTCTGACCATGTCGAGTTTTTCTTGAACAAGTCACTGATTGCCCGTTCGCTCCTGGTCATTGGCGTGTCAATGAGCTTTTACTTTCCTAGTTTCCTAACATGATTATATATTCCATTAATCATTGTTACAAGTGAAACCCATTTCCCTCTAGCAAGACCAAACTGTTGGCAAAAGGGGTACTAGAATAGCACTCAATTGGGTACGTTTACAAGTTTCAACTGTTAACATATGGCAAAGCTCTGATCTGTTTATTGTGTGACCATGATGTGGTGAGCGCTCCTTTCACATATGTAAAGAAATAATGTATGTGGAAGGATTACATGATTCGTGTCCCGCTATGGGCATATGTCAAAATGGCAACACATTATTGTCAAGTGTTCTGAATTGTACAATTTAGTAAACCATCTTGAACAACTGTCATTTCAGTAGTTTTATGATTAAAGGGATACTTGACTCATTGAATCATCTTCAGCAGTAAAAAGTCAATATTTTGTCTATAATTAATGTGGTACCTTCATTTTTCATGTACAATTAATACATTTAAAAAGTTTTTTTTTTTTTTTTTTTTTTTTTTTTTTACTTGCTGTCAACTGGTGATGACATCACCTATGCTGAGGAAGTAGGTAACAAACAATCATGGCTCAGTTTAATAATTTAATTATTAATGAATTCTGTTAGTTAATTAATTAATTATTAATAATTTAATAATGCAGTTATCAAAGTAATTCTGAACAAAATATGAACTTTTAACTGCTGAAAATTGTTCAATGAGTCAAGTATCTCTTTAATATCACTTATTACAAGCATGTTGGTCATCTTCCTCTTAGCCTGCTTGACTGTTTCCTGCTCCATAATTGTACTTACTGTACAGTAAGTACAATTCACACACACAGTACCAGCCACGGTGCTAAAATGGAGGAATCTAGCTGTAAATTGTTCAGAGTTGTGTGAGAGATCTGGGGTGTACTTGAATACTTTAGGTTGACAAACGATGTCCTCACCAGTGCTCCATTTGATCTAAAAACAGTTACAAACGGACTGTTTTTTATGTTTGTTTACCTGGCAATTGTACTTTGGAGCAAGCATGTAAAAAAATGTTTTTCAGGGCATTTTGACATCAGTTGCTGTTGCTGCTTTTTGGTAGGGATGTTCAATACCACTTTGTTCCACACCAATACTACTACATGATACCACTAGTAGTTTTGATGCATAAAATTTCACCCTAAAAAAAAAAAAAAGAAAAAAAAGAACAAATATATATTTTTTAAATACTTACATTGCATAAAATTAATAGTAATTTAATATTCTTCTAATTTCTATTTCCTGGTTCCAGATTGTAAAATGGCCACAAGAGAGGGAGTATTGGCCACTGTCGTGAGCACCGATACCTGATACTGCTCCCTCTCATCAGTACTTGTCCATCCCTATATATACAAAAAGCAGGTGGTGTAGATAGATACAAGTCAAATTGATAATCTCATATTTACATACATTAAAAAAAAAAAAAAAAACTTTTTTGTTTCGTAATGAAAATAACACTTCTGGATGGTGAACAAAGTATCCTGCAGCAAACGTGTAGTTACAAAGTAGCTCAAGTAACATTCCCATGGCGCATGTTCAAAGAGCATGTAGTCAACCTTGAAAGAGAATACTGTCGTAGAATAACATCACGTATGCCCTCGACAAGCTGACCTGATGAACTCCTGCAAGTCCTTCTAAGAACTTCCAGCAAGCCTCCGTCCAGCAGGCTTTATTCACATCTGAAGTTCTTTACACTTGTCCAAAAATAATAAGTCATTCTGATGTGGCTTGTGTTTGATTTTCCGTGTTAAGGGTCCGATTCTGACTGGATGGTTGTGGTTATTTAGCTGACACCTGTTGATAGCCCATAATTACACACCCTAAAGAGTGATGGAAAAACACCGGAGATCACAGTCCGACAGGTGGATGTGTGTGTTTCTTTCCCACTACATACTCGCCTCTATTATTTTCACATTGCATGCCAACATGTGGGCGTAGCTTTGTAAAGGCTCGTTATTGCGCTTTGACGTGCGCTGACAGTCGTGTCTGGGTGGGGCTCCCCTTTGCGGGTCACACTAACATCATCAATCTTTCCTGTGGTGACAGGCGCCTCCCCTCCTCCCCTACCGTCCGCACAGCGCTGTGTTATTTTGTAATTAGGCTCCGTTAGATGGCAGGAAACCATCCGTCCATTCATCCTCTCGAGTGCAGCTGGTCAAACTGGCGGCCAATAAGAAACGTCAGGGACAACTTTGTAGCCGCATCCATCTTAGCGTGCAATACTTCTTCATGACTATGAACTATCTCAGATAAAGGAAGAGGCCTGTGTGCTTCATTTCTTCACTGGGGTCATGCAGGAACAGCGAAATTGTTCCCACCATGGTTATTATAGTTCAGGAAAACCCACAAATTAACAAAACTGAAACAGAGGAGAAAAAATAGATAAATTCAAGACTGTCTGCCTATCTGTCTGTAACTAAAAGCAAGTGGAATATTTCTCAAACAGATTAATAGCCACAAAGCTGAAAGTCCACTTAAGAAGTTTGCAATTTGGAAGCAAGGGAAGAAAAGTTTCAGTATTTTAATTAGGGCTTCAATTTGTTTACAATTATGGACTAATAGAAAACATACTACAGCATCTGTCTAATGAATGCTTTCACTGTACATTGTGATGTATCTAACTACTGTTATTGCGATACCAACATTTGACTTATATAGGATGCCTGCATAAATACCTCAATCCTGGTTGTGAAACAATGCCACTGCAAAATTTAAAAACGTCATTAAAATGCAGTGAAATATTAGCTGACAGCTAAATAACTTCAAATGTGTTTAGTTTTTATTCATTAGAAAAAGACTATAAGGATACTACCGGTAATTAGAATAGTTTTGTTAAATGAAATAAAAAATATATTTTGAATATTTGTACTTTTTACTAAATTTTATTTATATACGGTACTTTCACTAAAAGATTTGTTGTTTATTATTTTGGTGTTGGAGCAGGGAAAGCTCATTGAATATTTAACGTTTGACATCAAAACCACTTATACTGGCAACATTTGCAGAATAGAGGATGAAAGCCAAGTGATTTGATCATGTATTGCAACACTGCTGAGCAAATGGACCATTGATTGATATGCAGTAAAGTAGCAAAGTGATTTCACCTCCATCATTTTTCTTGTATGTCAACATTTAGATTGTTATTACATGTTTGTACATTTAATGCATTGAGGACTTTTTTTTGTTGTCTCCCACAGACTGCTCTGCACTGGGCTGCCAAACACGGCAACGAGGACATGGCAACTCTGATCGCAAATGCCGGTGCTGATGTCAACACCAAATCAGTGAGACTTTTTTTTTTCTCTCTCTCTCCTCAGTCATCATTGGTAACCCCTTCAAACCTGCATTTTTTTTTTCTGCTGTGCAAAATGTATTTATTTATTTCTGATTTTGGCTCGTTTCTCACATAATAACATGGGGGGAAAATTAGGAATATCTAATGTTTTTATTTGTTATTTATTTGTAGGATACTATAGCTGTAACGTGTTGTAAACTTACCAAGCTTATATGTGACATTTTTAAGATGAACATCATGCAAATGAACTTGCGATTGTGATTGCTTAGCTAGCATCCAATCATGAACCAGAAGTGTTGGCATCATCCAAATTGTGCATTTTATTGGTATAGACACGCAAATATGTCATGTCCACTGCAAACCATCTATGGGTCCAAAAGGGTTCAGGTGTCAGCGAGATGTAAATATCGTCACCCTCTTAAAATAATTGCCTATTAATTGCCTCCTAATCCCGCCCCCCAACCATATTATCTTCTCATGATGCAAATGGTTCTATTTTTTGTGTGTGTGCTTCCTGAAAATTTGAAAAAATTACTTTGGTGATTACTTTAAGAATATGCACGTTGATATGCATTGCTGGTTTTTGGTAGTGAGGGATCAGAAGACTGGTCAACACACATTCAGAGACAAGAAAGTTTCAACGGTTGGCTTTAGTTTTTGAGACATTCCATGTTTTTTGTGTGTGTGTGTGGGGGGGGGGGGGGGGGGGTGAGTGTGTCAACAATATGCAAAGTTATGACATTGGTTTTGTTTTATGTGTTATAACTTTGCTGAGGCTGTATCTGTCTTTTCAAGCCTGTCCATACAGCTTTCTTTCATTTTTTTTTAAATGTGATTTTGCAAAGGATGGCAATTGTGATCACAGCGAGCCTTGAAAATGCAAATCATGTTTCTTGTCAAAATCAAGCAAAATTAGGCAAACTGGCAGTAGAGAAATGCAAAAAGGCTACTTTTAGTAATTATCAGAGTACGTTTCATAAGCTGTCAAAGGACCTTAATTATCAATCAAATAATTGTTCGAAACACTAAATAAAACCGCAAAAACAAAAAAAATGAGATAATTCAAAGAAACGGGTGCAACCCAAAAAACATTGAAATATGTTTGGTACTCAAAAACAAATTGTTTGCGAGTGAAATCAATACTCTGTAGAATCTTTGTTACTTTGCAGCCCAATCATTGATGTACAGTATTCATTTTGTTTCTTTCTCTCTCTCGCAGCATGTGAGTATCCCGTCATGTGGCAGAGCGTCCACTTGCGACCATCTCCGTGACGGCAATCTTAGCGAAGATCCAGCTGTGCAAATGCACCATGGGAGCGCGGGCATTGGGCTAATAAATCATCACATCATGTCACGTTAATTGTCTCCCATAACAGGGCATCTGTGTCCCAGCATGCATTGCTCTGAAACGACACCATTTTCACCGAATTACCTGGCAATTATGTTTTTGTCATTATTTGGTGTTTCCACAAGCTTTTCTAATTTGTATTTTCTTTCCTCGCTGTTGGCCTTGGTCGGCTCTGGGAAACTGCAGGGGGTAGGTACTCCGAAACGCTCCGCACGTTAAGTTTGCACGCAGGAGGAAAGTCACCACTGTTCCCGAGACTCATCCATATTATCTCCTCTTTTCACAGGGTTATACGGCTTTACACATCGCAGCACTGCATGGACATCGGAACATTCTGGATCTGCTTGTCGGGACTTATGGTAAAATCCTTGCCTGGAATATAGAATGGGAGTGAAAATGAGTTGTTTGCAGATCTGCCTGACAGTTGAGAGCTCACGTTTTGAACCTCAGCTCTGACTTTCTTGTGTTTAGTGGAGTTTGCATGTACAGTGTTCCCTCATTTATCGCGGGTTCATCTTTCACGGCCTCGCTTAGGCGGATTTTTTATTTATTTATTTTTGCTTTTTGGTTTGTTTATTTTGTTGGTCTTTGCACGGCCGTATCTCTAACCCTACATCCGACCGGGGACATATGGGAATCCGCGGATTCGTCTCGATGAGACCTTTCCAACAGTGTCTGTCCCAACGCTCCACAACATTGCATTATGGAGATAGAAAATATATAGTGTGATGTATAACAAGTACATTAAAAAACATACTTTTAATGGGAAAATTACTGTAAATTAAAAAAAAAAAATACATAAATGATGAATGAAAAAGTATTCATAATAAACTAAAAATCATACCAAAATGGAAAAACATATATAATAAATCAAACAAATATCTACTGTGCTGTATACTGTAATAAGTAAATTTAAAACAACAACAACAACATACTTTTAATGGAAAAAATGAGTGTAAATGAAATAAAAAATCATAAATAATGAATAAAGAAACATTCTAATAAAGTAAAAATCATACCAAAATAGAAAAACATATATATAATAAATGCAAAAAATATATGTACTGTACTGTGCTGGATACTCTATACTGTAATAAGTAAATAAAAAAACAAAAACATACTTTTAATGGAAAAAAAATAAATGCAAATGAAAAAAGAACACATGTGATGAATGAAAAAGCATTTATAATAAAGTACAAATCATACCAAAATGAAAAAACATATATAATAAACAAAAACTTTTTTTTTTATTTTTTTAATTAAAGCGGATTTCCATTATCGCGGGTAGCTTTTTGAACGTAACGCGCGTTAAACGAGGCCCTAATGAGGACAAATTCGATGGCAGCACATTAGAAAAGTGGCGGACAACTGCCAGTCAAACTGTCAACAGCTAAAAAACATAAAGGAAAAAATGCATTTGTTGATCAATTATGTATCTGAAGTGAAATGTTTCTACCAGGTGCTAAAGAGAACTTGAGAGATTACAGTGGTCGTCTTGCCTTGCATTATCTCAACCCCAAAGAAGCAGAAGTTCCGGAGGAGGACTGTGAGCTGCGTGAGTGCTCTTTACGTTTAGACCACAAGTGGACAACCGGACACTCGTAAGTCTGTCCAACTGTTTGGTATCCTTGACAACAGCAGATTTTCAAGTGTCCCAGGCCAGAGAGCGGAACAGGAACAGGAAGTTGGCCTCACTCTTCCAGACCAGGAAGAAGTGGGGCTCCGCCGAGGACCTGGCACCCATCGAGGAAGAGAAGATACCTTCGCATCAGCTCGCCCTTCCCGCCTTCAGACCCAGGAAGTTCTCACGCTGACAACCACGACTGGTCTGCAAGTTGAAATCAGATTTTACACATTGCTTCATTGTTTCTTTCTTGTAAACCGTCTAATTTCACCGGACACCAAAATCCACCATACACTCAAGCAGCTTCTATAATTATGTACCCCAGGTGCTGGTCATATAATTAGAATAGCGAGTCTATTTCTATTTCAAAACGTAAAACTTGCATGTTGCATTTGTGCACTACACGCAAAGTAAAATATTCCAAAATTGGAAGTTCCCGCTGTCCCAATTTTAGCTAGTTCATGCAAAACAACTGCAGAGGTTGAATGCACTTTTCACAAGGTCGACATTTCTGTGTTTGAGATCCTGTTTTGTTGGTCACATGAAATATTCTAAGTTTGTCAGACACCCTAGTTTTTTATTTTTGTGTCTTTCTGCCACAATCATCAAAACTGAAACAAATAAAGGCTTGAAATAGTTCAGGTTTTGTATGGTTAACTAATGTAACCATCACTTTTTGAAACAAATCATTGAAATGAACTTTTCCTCAACATTCTAATTATATGACTAGCACCAGTATTATAGCTTTTGGAACCATAGCAGTATTTACACTCGAGTGAATGTTACTTATGGAGCTTCCTTGCCTTACAGCTCAGGATTATTTTCAAGTGATTGTTTACACTTTGAGCCCTGAAACCAAAAGTAGCTTTTATTGAGAAAAGCTAAATAACTACCTAAAAACGGAATGCTTTATTGCTGTAGTTTTAACTAGCTGCAGATTTGATCCAAAACTACCACTAAAGGAATTTAGGAATTTAGTTAAGTTTTTAATTGTGTACTGGAAATCACTTACATTTCATTTTTTCATGCCTGTGTTAAACCTTTTATTTCATGCACTTAGATGAGAGCAAACAATATTAGCTTAAAGTGAAATGTTTGTAGCAAGTTTTTTTCCCCCCTTTGCAAACATGTCATTTTTAGATTACTGGAATGTGTCCATCAAGGCGTTTAAAAAAACCTGTGGCAAAAAGATCATCTGAAAAAATACACACGTTGTAACCTTTGAAACCATTAGTGTGACATTTCGAGCATGCGGAAAGTTTGATACCAGTGAATGACTTGAGGTGTCACTTTGCTGCCATTTGGAGTCCAGACGCAGATAATTAAGTGCCTTCATTGAATTTCGCGCTACTTGTTAACGTGCCAATGCTATTTGCAGTGTTATTTTGCCAATTTATATTTCAAAGGGAATTTGGTCCCCTTGCTGTCATTTTTCATCGTTTGAAGACGATACCCGCAATTTGTGATTCACTTATTTGCATCAGCCATGACTATGTTGTTTGAACAAAATCACTACATTGTTTATAGGTATTAAACTATTTTATGCTTATGTCTTAGTGTCTTTAAAATTGTATCTCCTGAAGTGGGCTACACACATGTACAATTTTTTTTTTTTTTTTTTTTTTTCAATCAGCAGTGGTGTGCTAAATGGTAGATTTAAAAGACGACGTCATCTCACCGTCCCTCTCCAGGCATGACCAGTCAAACCAAGAAGAACCAAACTTTTATATTAGTGTAACATGCTTCTGAGATGAAGATCTTAATTTTGTTGGTAGAAACCAACTCAACTCAACTTTATTGTGGGAATGCTGAAAGCAATTTCAACTTTTGTCCCATCTACAATTGATCATTTGTATTTTTCACACAATTTATGTTTCATTGTCATTCGATTAACTCGTCACATTTATTGCATTCAATTTAATTTTTAATGACGCATTCACTACTATTATTAGTAATTACTGGTTACTACTAATATTACTACAATTTTTATTTTACAATTATTACTACTACTCCTACTAGTAGTAGTAGTAATTACTAGTTGCTAGTAATACTACTATTACTACTACTCTTACTACTAATACTAGTAATTACTAGTTAATTACTTTGCAATTTTCACATAAGTTATCCTACAAATTACTTCATGAGCATTCAGCTTAGCATTCATCTTATTTCAGCTTTCAGCATTCCCACGCAATTTCTTAGAAATTGCACTTAGTCTAGTTTATAAAGCACTTTAAAACAAGCATTGCTGTATACAACGTGCTGTACATGGAACAGCAATCGTTCATGCAGTAAAGAATAAGATAAGACAAGAACAAAACAAACATAAGTATACAAGCAAATAAAATTTACATAAATTAATAACAAGAAGTAGGTGAGTGAAAAACTACAAATAAAAAAAAGAAGGTGCAAATTATATAGTAATTTTGAGTTAAAAACAAAAAAAATTGTGAATAGGGCCCCTGCATAACACCTCATAATGCCTCAGCCTGCGGCCCTTTTAACCACCTGACTTTGTGGTCCACAGATGGAGTAAATATGGGTTCCGCAAACTCTCCATACGGCTTTTTAGCTCTTAATTCCTGATTAGCTGAAAAGGGCAGCGCTTGCTCTCGGGATCTTGTATATCAGACGACGGCAAGGGGGGACGGGGGCAAGTGTTTTTGTGCCTCATTTTTTTGAAGTGGGGATGTTGGCGGGATAAGAGGGAGTTTCTGTAATAGATACTTATCTTACTGCCCTCAAGCCCCTCCAACAAAGTCCCCCTGCGAAGAGATTATAACCCAGGGAGGCACATTAACTCTAATCCCATGCTTTGAGGCAGGCCTCGCACCCCCGTACCACCCTCTGCCCCATTTATTCCATCCCTTCTGTTGTTTGGGGAGAGGGGGCCCACCTTGTTTCTGGTGCTTGTAGGAGCAAGGCCTGTGGCCACATGACGCCTGCGTGTGTGTGTGGTGGGGGTGGACTGACTGCTGCTGTTTCTATAGCCCGCTGACTCCAGTGAAAAGCAGTGAGGGCTGCATACTGCTGCGTAACTGATTCCTCTCTCTGAAGAGATTAGGCGCTACATTGTGGCCTCGGTTGCTCATTTCCATGAGAGCGCAGCCTCCCGCCGGCGCTCCGCTCGCCTTTGTTATTTCCACTCGGAAAACACAGGGCCCGATGTCCCGGGCTTCCTCGTTGCCATTGTCTCACAAACTGGCCCCGAATGTAGATGTCATGTCGCAGATGCCCAATAACCTCATTAGTGCCTGGTGAGAACACAGGCGTGAAATTCACTTTGTTGTGTTTGGGCAACTTGCGAATTTGACAGGTCCCGTTAGCCTGTGCTTATTCATATAACTGGGAGACATGATGTATGCCAACTACACTCTAAACCACCCGTAACTTGCAGTATAAGTCCGGTCATCAAAACAATCTTGTTTTAGGGACAGTAAAAGGCTGAGAGATTTATTTCTTATAGAACCACATTTTTTGACTGTAATATTAGCATGTATGTTTTAATGTATGGGAGGACATGGCCATGTTTACACTGATGTCACACATGAAATGAAATGAAATGAAATGTCCATAAGCGTCAACACCATGCTATGACAACATGAAAGTAAAACCTCACTTATGAATCAGGACTGTAACAAAAAACAATTAGAATCGGAAAACTGGATTTGATTTGACAAAGCAATTGTTGCATTTAAAAATCGTTGCACACCCAAAAACATAAAAATGGGGAGAAAATTTTTTTTTTTTTTAAATAAGTACTCTCAATATTATTAATTAAGAGTAATTAGGCCTATTATTTATTAATACTAATTATATAAACCCGAGGATTGTGCATTTCAAATAATTGAGCTTTATTAGACTAATGAATATGTATCATATAAGTTTTACTTGGTCGGTTTGTGTTAAAATTATCTAAAAAATAAAAAAAAATAAAACTTAATTGGAATTTGTCATGTAAAAAAATTACCTAAATCTTAAGACTGCCAATGACGTTTCATGATGATTAGTAAAATTCCAATTAATGGAATGCGATCTTTCATTTCGTAGCCACATTGTATATGTAGTAAAGGCAAACAATATTCTTTTTGCCTTGAAAGATGAGTTAAAATGCTCAAAAGCGGCTGGCACTGTGGATTTTTTTGTTTTGTTTTTATAACGCCTGGCAGTCAAAGAGTTAAGATAGGCTTGAAATATGAGTGCATCCTTCAATCATATCGCACCGCTTCTATCAAGATTCATATTGAATCGTCTTTTATTAGAGATGTACAACAGATGTAAATCATTTTGGCATTACTGATAATTTGTCTTTTGGTTTTGGAGAGCTTTTATATGCCCACTTTACTTGCATATGAAAAAAACATGACAGAAGCTTCAGCCATACGAGATCGAACCGAACCGTAAACCTGCTGAATCAAACTGAGTCAAATCGTAAACATTTTAAAATCACTACATCCTTGAATGATAGGGTTACAGTTACATAAACATTAAAGGTTATATATTATTTAGTTAGTCTGGCCTAAATTAAATAAGCGCAGCCTCACCAACGATTGGTCTGACATGCGTATTGCAGTGTTGTTGTTGTTTTTGCAGAATGGTGTGAATGGTGATAGATTTGACATCTTGACGTGAAAAACAAAATGTTTCCAGTTTGACCTTGTTGGTAGTTAAAAATATTGCTTTTTCTTTATACAACTAGACGTAAGTGCATTTCTGGAGAAATTGCGTGGGAATGCTGAAAGCACATTGAGAGATAAATTATGAAATTATGACCTCCTGGTTACTGGACAATGCGCTTTACCAACTGTGCCACCGAGCAGTAGCAGACACCTGGTTATGATGATTAGTTATATATATGGAAGTGGGCATGGAAACTGATACTTAGAAAAGTGTCAGTACAATGACCATTGAAAATGAATGGGGAAAAGTTGATATTAAATGTTAAATTGTGCAAATACTATAAGTAATGTGGAATCAGACGATATGTACCCCGAGAGGCGTTAATTTTTTAAGTTAGTTGAAATCTTAACAATGCGGAGAATAAAAATCGCAATAACATATCTGGGAATGCTTCAGCATTCCCGCAATTAGTAAATTTCAACAAATGAGGCGGTGCAAGATATATATATATATATATATATATATATATATATATATATATATATATATATATATATATATATATATATATATACATTGTCAGTGCACCTGCCGCATTTCCTTTTGGCTCCCTCCTGTTTAATATATCAAAAATCCCATTTTAATTTTTAACACTTTCATGAATCAGCAAGTTACCTCCCTCTGCTGAATTACGCCAAAAAGGAAGTGGTTTGAGAACCTCCCATCCGGTTATGAAATGATCCTCCACCGGCGGAGGCGGCATCTGTCACGGCCCGAACCAGTGACGCCTGTCACTCACTCAGTGGAGGGCCGTCAATCATCCCGCACCCCGGAGGGAGTCTGGCGGGGGGGCGGACCTCGGGCCGGCCCCAAACAAAGACATACTTACATTTGCAAGCGCTTTCAACGCCACGACTATTTTGAAAGAATGATAGAGTGGTACTGATAAGAGCAATGACAAAGAACAAAGAGTGGGAGGGGGTCTTCTGGGGGGAGAAGAGGAGGCGGTGCTCATGGGAGGGGCTTAGATAGTAAAGAAGTGGGAAGGCTTGATAACATTCACACTTTGCTTACATCTCCCCATTTGTGCCGTCGCCCCAGGAAAATCCCATTAGGCAGCTCAATTGGATATTTGCGGTCAAGCATTTCATGCAAATGATGGCCACAATAATCACGACGTCGATCTTGACATTTTCCCTGAAATGCTCGCATCCGCAAAAGTAACGTTTAAATGTTATCAAAATAAATGGTGAGTGAAGCGCTCGTGTCATTACACGCGTCCCGTAAAAATCAACTAACAAGGCGAAGGTGTTGACAACTCTTGTAGATTGTCGCTTGGCCTTTTGTTGTCCTGCTCTCGCCTGCCGACGAGCACGTCTAATTACACGTTTCAACCTTTTGTCAGACACCTGTAACAGGCTTCACACCTCCAAACTCGTTATCCCCGTGACACATTATTAACATAGCTGACAATGCAGTGATAAGCCATACGTGTGTAATTCTAAATTCTATTTCATGATTTCTATTTTTGTATGTTAACCAACTTAAATTGTCGATATCAACTGGAATGATTATGAACACATTTGAGAGGAAGAGAAAGGATCATATTGTATTAAAAATAAAACAGCCCCCAAAATTAAACATTGACTCGACTTCATTGTCAGTGTCACGCACAGATCATTCAGGGATGCATGGTGGTCTCGCAATTGCCCAGCTCACGTGCGCAGCAGACTTCATCATCTGCAAGAGACCTTGCAGTTTAGCTGTTTACTTTGCGTGTGTCAATGTACTCTGCAGCGAGTCCATTTCTGTTTCTGTGATGTGCTTTTCGACCACCCTGATTTTAATTGGAATAAGGGGAGCTGCTTCCATTGGCCGGGAGTCAGCCGCATTCCATCCTACAACTGTGCTAACTCTAACTTCTTCTATCTGCAATAGTCCAAGCTAAATCGCACAAGAAAGAAAACTCCACACATGCGCACAGTTAGGCAGTGTTTGGAATATGTTGTGATATCAATAATTCTTTTCATTTTTGAGTGCAGGAACCTCCAAAATACAAATTCTTCACTGTTGTCATTGTCGTCAATACAATTTCCAGAAATTGGATTTTGTTCATCAGGTTGAGTCAACTGTAAGTTCTTCTTCTTCTGCTTCTTCTAGTTTTTCTTCTTTTTCGTCTTCTTTTTAACATTAGATTTTTTATTCCTTTTATCCAATTTTGTTTGAAGAATGCCACCTTGAAGAGCCATACTTACTAAAAATAAATAAACAAATACATTTTTTAAAAATCGATAATGAATTGGCAATTTTTATTTTATGTTGATATTCAGTATATATTTTGTCAATACCACAAGAAATATCAAATAATGCAATACTTTCCCGCATCTTATCTCTGGTTCATATCTCCCTAGAGACAACACTTTTTTTTTTTTTTTTTTTTTTAATCCTTTGAGCTATCTTGTATCTTATCACATCAGGCCAGGAGAACAATCAAGATCCCATTTGGTCACTTCCCTCCACCACCGCCTCCCCCGCTGTAAACGAGCGACATCCTCACAGCAAACAGCGTCACTCTGACCCGTCGGAGCAGCGCCGACACCTGCATTGTGGCCCAAAAGAGGAAGAGGATGAAAAGAAGAGTCCGAGCACAGGATAAAGGCGGCCGCCCAGAGCTTGTTTGCCTTGAGATGTTTTCTCCTGATGCCGTAAGCCTTCTTCTCTTCTTCTTCAGCTTCTCTTTTGCACTCCACTTGTCTATTGTTGCCCCTGTACAAATTTGCTCGAGGGCTTTGTGGGCCGCACCCAAATAAATCCCCCCGTTTCTTCCTACTTAACCACTTTTTTTCAACCTAGGATTGTACCAACAGCATATGTGTTCTCCCACAACATGTTCCACTAGTAAGGCTGGATTTGCACTGAAGGTCCATGTGCCCAAATCCAGGTTTCTTTTTACCCCAACTTTACTTTCAAGTGACACAATTCCAATCTGGCTGGATTTACATTGAAAGTCAAGTTCTCAATCTTCATCATTTATTGTCATTGACAACACAGAAGTAAACAATATCAAAGCACATACTGTTCAGTTGGCCTCTCATCCCAGATTTACATGAGACGAATCTCTGCATTTCTTTTGCAATTGTTTTGCTTATTTAATGATGCTCACACTTCTAATGTGGAGCATATTTTAATCGTGTCTATGCTCGGAGTTTTACAGTACCACCTAAAAAAAATAGTTAGAGGCAGGTCCACTTAGGTTTTCCTCATTTGTAGCACGGCGTCATGCAATAATTTCCTGTAAATGTAACCGACGTGTAAAAAGGTAATGAATTCTGCACCTAACTCAAACCAAACTGGTTTAACACTAAATAAATCAACACTGTCAAATAACTCCAACATTGACATCTATTGAAATGAGAGGGTTAAAAATACACTTTGGGGTTGTAATTAATGAAACACATTCAAGTTTTGCTATAAATGTATATCATAGTCTTAGATTCTCAAAACACAAAATGTAGAACTTGAAAACGAAAATGAATATAATAATTATCCGTCAAGTTTTACATCATCAGTTTTGAGGGGGAAAAAAGATTTACCTGAAAATGTAATAAATCTCCAATAATGTAACAAAGTTTAGCCGGTAAAATTGTTTCTACAATCCATCCATCCATTTTCTTGACCGCTTATTCCTCACAAGGGTCGCGGGGGGTGCTGGCGCCTATCTCAGCTGGCTCTGGGCAGTAGGCGGGGGACACCCTGGACTGGTTGCCAACCAATCGCAGGGCACACGGAGACGAACAACCATCCACACACACGCACAAGCACACCTAGGGACAATTCGGAGCGCCCAATTAACCTGCCATGCATGTCTTTGGAATGTGGGAGGAGACCGGAGTACCCGGAGAAGACCCACGCGGGCACGGGGAGAACATGCAAACTCCACCCAGGAAGGTCCGAGCCTGGACTCGAACCGGAGACCTCAGAACTGGGAAGCGGACGTGCTAACCACTCGACTACCGTGCCGCTGTTTCTACAATATAAGTCCAAATTTTATTTATTTATTTATTACTTCTTTTTTCTTTTTTTTTTTTTTTAATTACATTGTTGGTGAAATTATTACAATATGGGGTTTAATTATATTTTGGATTAAGTGCAAATTGGATTACATTTTCAGGATGTGCGCTTAAATGGCGCTCCTGATCCACACTTTTACTTGGCAGAGGTTCACTTTTCTTGTCACCTGCACCTCTTGCCATCATTGCCTGCAACTGTTGTAGCTAACAGTTTTAACAAGCGTTTAAGTAAGTACAAAAATGAACAAAAGTATTGTGACATCAGCAGCAGGAAGTACAAAGTGAGCTTTTCGTCCCTGAGAATTTTGATGTGCTTGAAGTCTGGACTCTGTGCAGGTTCTTCCACTTCAAATGGTCCACGACTTGATAAAATGATTAAACAAGTTGAAGGAATCTTTATGGTAATTAATTGATTAACCCTCTTGTTAGATCACATGTTTAGCTTGAAAAGTCAGGGGGGAGTATAAATATGTGTGTTGATTTTGCAATTGCAAATATTTTTGACATTTTACTGGTTTACTGAAAAATTAACAGTGATGTTTATTTTACGTTACAGTTACCAGTCAAATACATTTGACTTTTTCCTTTTTACTGTATCTTTTAAAATGAAAATGCAAAGAGAATGAATTTATATTTGGTGTTATTTTTTGAATACTTTATGATGTACAGTATTATCATGTCATATATAATGCTGATTTGTGTGTGAAATACATTTTTGAATGCTAATGAAGTCATGTTATTATTATTTTTTGTTGATGAAATCACATTAGTTTGGCTTTTTAATTAGTCGAGAGCCTCACCGTTTTATAAAGAATCTCTCTCTCTCTCTCTCTCTCTCTCTCTAATTAGCATCTGTTATCTGACAATTATCATATACATTAGTCAACACCTGTTTCCCCTAACCTGCTTTCATTAAGACAACAATAGTCGAGCAGCAACACACCAAAAGGAACACTTTGTTTACCCTTAGTACGAATAATTACAATATGTGCAGCAAATTCCTACACTTCAAATATGTCACGTCATATAAAGGTGCTGTGACGTATAATTCATTGAAATGCAGCGATGTGACCCCAACATACACGTATTTATTTTATTTTTATTGTTTAGGGGGACATATTAACTCATTCACTCCCAAAAACGTATTTATACGTTTTTTAGTTTTTTGTTTTTTTTTGCTAGAGTTTTTGTATGAAGGCTTTGATGTAGTTTCTGACCTGAAGTGGTCGCTTAAAGCGATGGTAGTTATTACCAAGTATTTTCAACAGGTTTGTGAATAATAATGAAACTTAGCTATTCTAACGCTAATTTAACGGATAAAAAAATATACCGTGTTCTTTTTTTCCTGATGAAAGAAGAGACATTTTTCTATTAGTAGGTTCCATGTTTTTATAGAAATAGAACATGAAAATGGCTGGGAGTGAATGAGTTAATAGTGCAACACAATAATAGCCTACAACAACCTGAAATAGTTCGTTTATTGTTGGTTTATTTAAATACACGTGTGTTTTGTTTGATACATGCCTACTATACTTGCTGATAATTCATTTTTTTTGGAGTTCATTTCATTCATTTTTGTATGAAACGTATTGAATATACTTATTCAAAACTGGATTAATGGAAACAAATGTGTTGTCAAATTTGATTAAATAAATAAGAAAAGTTGAATATGAATGTCAAATATCACTTTAATGCAATTAATGTATACCTCCTTTCTTCTATATTTTTTTTAAACAAGGAAAATAGATCTTTCTCAGATCCACGTACAGAAATGTCAACAAAGTGGCAAGATGACCACAATTAAAGCAAAGTAGTACTCCCATTAAAAATTGACGTAAAGTTTAGGTTGTTGTTGTCTAGTGCATCATACACAAGCACAAACGATTTGCAACGATAACGTTTCAACTAAATGAAATGCAATAAAATGTTGACTTTTTTTGCGCACATTTAAACAAAGGTTGAATTAGCGCGTGAAAACACTAAAAGGAACAGCAGAGCTTTGATGGGATTTAGTGAAAGCTTGACCTGTCAGTCAACAGCAGTCGCGGGGCCCCCTCCGCCTCTCCCCAAACCCCCCCCCCCCCCCCCCACCCCCTCCTCGACGCCCCTCCCCCCAGTGCAGCTGGCGGGATATAAGCCCAAGCACGTCTCGCAGCGGCCCCACAACTTTCCTCCTCATCACCGTTCAGCCCGCTGGGAAACATGCCCGCCTCGCCGCCCGACTTTGGCGCCTTCTTCGTGGACCGGAGCATGGGGATGATGGCCATGGGGACCCCCGGTCCCGGCCACGGTTATATGGGGGCCCAGCAACAGCACCTCGGGCTCCCTGTCACCTACGCTGGACTACACGGATACAGCTTGATCCCCTTGGCGGCCCACCACCACCACAGACACGTCACACACCTGGTGAGCAGGCTTCGAATGAATATTAGTCATTTATTACCTTTATAGTAGTTTTACATACAGGACTTGTTGGGAGAAGAAATAAAATATATTCCTCTAGGCCTACTTGTGCTCCGATACAATTGTTAGCTATCTGCAAGAAGTACAACTAGTTTTTACAATGTTTTAGCGACCAATCTAATAATTTGCTTTTGATACTCTGTACGTCAGACTTTTTGCAAGTCGACTAAAAAACTAGGTGACTTTGACTTGCACCAAAACTATCTTCTGTTACGTGTACTTTTACTCAAGTATCTTTTAGGCTACTTATGCTTTTACTCAAGTATCGTAAGACAGCTAGATCGCCTAAATCGCCACACTTATGCTTTAATAACAGCAAATGTACGTCACCTATCCTCCATAATGCGAAAACTAATCGCGAAGGTTGAGACTCGCCCACGTGATGCAACTCAGCCAATTGGATTCAAGATGTTTAATTGGTCCAAATCAATACTGCGCTGGTGGTCCCGCTTAAAGAATTCCGTTCCTACCGCAGCGTAACCCACAGTTTGTTTGCAGTTGTTATGTACTGACATCATTACAGCAGCTTAAATATCTTATGTATAAAAAAGCACAACGTGTAGGCCACAAATATGAAGCAATCTAATAAAAAGTGGTGAATTACTAAACACCTGTTCATATCTTATGCCTGTTTTGTTCTCAACCTTGAAAAATGCTTAAGATTGCCACAGATAAACTTGAACATCAACAAAATCAGTGTGCAAATCCAAGTTTGTGTTTTTCAGGAATAAAAAGTAGAACATAAGACATAATACTGATTTAAAAAACAAAACTTTACTAAATGAGAGCAAGTTAGGGAATTGTTGGAATTCCATTCGCTTGCATCATCAGTTGCAGCACATTGTAGCGCACACTAGCCTACTTGTCAAAGAGTGCTTATAATTATGACATACGATCCTGCAAATACAGAAACATAATGTTAGATATTTTTGGCTTAATACAAGAAACGTCGAAATAAATACAAATTTAAAACAATCGAGTCTTGTTGCAATATCTTCCTAAAGCAAACTGTGTGAAGAAATGTCCACTAAAAGACAACAACAAAAATCCATAGAATGAATACAACGCCAACTTATCAATCCAGTGGTGAATATTTTGTTAGCTTGTCTATTTGTTGTGTGAAAAGGTACAGAGAGTATTCATTACAACAGTATGTGTTGTTGTTTTACATGTAAAACAACATAGATACCTTGCTTAAAACTGCAGTTCACATGCGGAGTAAAGTTTGCATGAAAAAATAAGTGATCAATTTAATAATTATAATAATAAGAATGTGTGCAAAATGGGGGCAAAGTTTTCTAACTTTCCATGTGATGGTACTGACTGAGTAAGTTTTGGGGTTGTCATGTTAGAGACGTTCACATTTGCAAAAATAAATAAATAAATAAATAAATAATTGCAGTTTTAGGGCAGCACTTTTGTCATCAGAATGATATTGATAATGGAAAAAAAAATTTATTGTAAGTGGTCTTTCCTACTGCCTGGCACTTGGGCCGTAATGGTGTTTAAAAACTGTGATTGGCTGGCAACCAGTCCAGGGTGTCCCCCGCCTACTGCTCATAGCCAGCTGGGATAGGCTCCAAAACCCCCCGCGACCCTTGTGAGGAGCAAGCGGTTTAGAAAATGGATGGATGGATGGATGGATAATGTTTTTTAAAAATAGGGGTGGGGGTTAGAATTGCTTACAGATGCCACAAGATGTTGACAAAGCACTACTTTTATTGCTACATTGCAATTGTGCTAGCGTTTGCTGTTAGCCTACCTGCCACTAACCTTGCATCTCATTCCCAGGGCAACGCCTTTGACCTGAAGACCGCCGCCTCCCCCTACCACCACGCGCTGCTGGCCCGCGGGGGTCCCTTCTTCCCGCCGTACCGACCCGGCCCGGCGGAGGAGCCCGGACGAGGTGGGGCCAAGGTGGCCACTCGCGAGAGCACGGGGGCGCTGAAGGCGTGGCTCGGCGAGCACCTGAAGAACCCGTACCCCACCAAGGGCGAGAAGGTCATGCTGGCCATCATCACCAAGATGAGCCTGACGCAGGTCTCCACCTGGTTCGCCAACGCGCGCCGCCGCCTCAAGAAGGAGAACCGCGTCAGCTGGGCCTCCTCCAGGTCCAAGTCGGACGAGGAGGAGGAGGAAAGCGAGGACGAAGAGGAAGAGGGGGAGGAGGAGGGGCCTCTGAGGAGGTGCGACGAGGACACACGGGACGAGACGGCAGAGAGTGCGGCGGAGAACGCGGCGGACGTGGGGGTGGCGGGCGAGGGAGCGCGCGTGCAGGCCCATCACACGCCGTCCCCTCCGGAAAGCAAAGACACGCCAAAGCCCAAAATCTGGTCGCTGGCCGAGACCGCCACATCGCAGACGGTGAAGAAACCAACAGAGCACGCGTACCAGACGGCGGGGAGGATGTGGGCCGAGTGGGCCTCCAGAGGCGCCCGCCTGCTACCCGCCTGTTACCCTGCCCACGAAATCCGCTAAGGAAATCCCCCAAAACCTTGAGACAATGTCCACTATTGATGCACTTTAAACTCTCAGACGACAGGGATTGATCGTCCCTGCAAATCTGTTTCCAGACCAAAGATGTTTTTTTTGTTTTTTTTTCATGTAAATAAATGTAGATGTACGTATTTTTCCACCAAACCTGTAAATTATGTTTCCTTTTGTCTGCTGATGGAGGAATATTTTTACTTAAATAAAACAGATTGAAGAGAAAAATCAGGCCTGTTTTCTTTTTATTGTTTCATTTACTTTCGGGGCTGGACAGTTTAATGACATTTCCAATTGCCTTAATTGAGAAGGTTGATTTGAGATACTCTAGTTGTTAAAACAAAATCAACAGTCAGAAGCTTATACTGTATATTTATATTGTGGTTGTAGTTTGCAGTAGAATATTTGAGTATAATGTATATTATGTATTGTATTTTTCTTCAATAAGGCATCAAAGTCAGTTTATTTTTATTATACAAACACCTCGCATTACAGTACAGTTGTACACGGCACTGTAAACTACAACCACAAAAAGAAACGTTATTACTTGTGTAAAAACAGCAATTTTATTGGTGGTGGTAGCATATTGTTCATGTATCATTTATATCAGCATATGATGTAGGTGTACCAAATGTTGTGGTCTGTCTATTCATTGAGTTCAGTTGGTTGGTATGACCCTCCTGTAATGTGGAGAAGCAGTTCAAAATAGAATTTTTTTTTTTTTTTTAATGTCAAAGTGACATTTGAAGATGAAATAAGATTATCACATTTTTGATTTCAAATCTTGTTAATACTTTGTCAGTTTTCCCCCTCTAATGTCACTTTCATTCTTTTAACTCTATTTTCTTTTCTTTCTTTCTTTCTTTCTTTCTTTCTTTCTTTCTTTCTTTCTTTCTTTCTTTCTTTCTTTCTTTCTTTCTTTCTTTCTTTCTAACATCAGATAAAGCGTTTTGTAAGCCATGTAAATTCTTAAATCCATTTGGGGGACAATGCGGACCCCTGGAAATTGTCCTCTTGTCTTTTCATGCGATAGATTAGCTCCCATTGCTTGAAGGCAACCTACTGATGAATATGAGACACACTTTGGCTTGATTATTGCCATTTGTAAATCAATCAATCAATCAATCAATCAATCAATCAGAGGTTGGATTGGAAATCATTGGCTGAATCTTAGTCATTGATCTTTCCAAGACATTTGGGACAAGTGTGTATATGTTAGATGTAGATTTAAACTGGGAGGGCTGGCAGTGAACGAGTTAAAGGAAAAGCTTGGATGTGAAAGAATCCCAATCCTACTAAATTACAGCCAAGTCCTCTGGTCCAACCAACATCAGCGCAACCCCCAACTTCACATATGGACAGATAGTCTTTTTTTTATTTTTTATTTTCCAACCATCTCGTGTGACTTGAGGTTCTGTTACAGTTTTATCAACCAACATCTTGCAATAATGTCTTGCATGTAATTAACACACAATCACATCGACACAATGGAGTTGCTTTGCTCAAGGGCACCCCAGCTGTAAACATGCGTTTCTCAAAGTGGCTTTGCGAATAATCGCAGTCCCAATACTTTTGCCCATTCCAGTCTATTGCTACACGCTAAAGTTGAACCTCTGGCGTCCTCTTGTGGTCATGCACGGACTTTTAACTACAACACAGTCTCGAAAGGGCGCCCCTTCATCTTTTCTAGTGTTTATTCTTAGGAGTCGCAGCTGAAATGGAGCCTAATTTTGGACAAGAAGCGGACACTTACCATAACCATCCCCTTCCTTCACCCACGACTTGCACAGTTATGTTCTGCGAAGATCCAGAGCAACTTTCAACCAACAACTGGACTCCAACTGCCAGATGACACGACCCCGAAACGAAACATCATGCCGAGAGACACCCCACATCCCCTCATGCGTGCCCCTTGCCATCATTACAAAGCCATAAGGTAAGCAGAACTGTATTTTTCTGAATCTTCCGGGTGGATCATCTTAACGATTGTTTCTCAATCCATCAATCAATCTGCGTAACGACGTCGTGCGTGCTCGTTCCTAGCTGCGCATGCGCAAGGTAGTGCTGTCCCCGGTGAAAATGCTTGAATTGCCGCTTGATTTTTTCCCACTCACTCTGGTCTGTGCTTCCAAAAGTAGAAGAAGCTTGCTTGTCTGTCCAGCTGACCACTTCCAACCCCAATTGTCATTGCGTATTCTTCTTGATATTTGGGGTATTTTGATGCCAGTATGTCAAACATGTTAGACACCTGGGAAGTGTTTTGAATTGTGGAAATAAACAGCATAATTTGTTGCAAAAGGGGACAAGCTGCAATGACACATAAGTATCACATTTATTGTAGAGTGCTAAGCTAAGACAAACACTAAACATTTCCAACTGTCACCACAGGTGTATAAATAAATAAATAAATGTTTTTAAAACACGTAAATCTGTCACACTGCGATCTTGCAAAATTGACAACTGATTTTTTATAGCCTTAAATGGGATATGGCCGCGAGTGCGGCAATCCTGCTGCCAAATAATCAGATCAGACTCCAACAAACATATCAGGCGTTAAACATCA
Source organism: Festucalex cinctus (assembly GCF_051991245.1). NCBI lineage: Eukaryota > Metazoa > Chordata > Actinopteri > Syngnathiformes > Syngnathidae > Festucalex > Festucalex cinctus. Next base: position 27,281,156 of record NC_135412.1, read on the forward strand.
CAGCTTGATTTCGACTCACACAGCTTCCTTCCAACCTCCGATAGTACTGAGACGCATTCTGTCAACAAATATCATCATGGTGTTGCAAAATCAAAATGTTGTCAAGTGCAACATGCAGGAGGAAATCGAGAGCTCAGCACGACATTTCACTAGTCACAGTCATGCTTTGGGATTCCTGCCGGGAAAGAACTTCTGCTTTTCCGTTCTCCTGCGTCACATAGTTGCCTTTGTCGCTTAAATGTAAATTTTCCAGGGCCGCCTCACTCAGACCGTCCTCGTTCTCCTCTGGCTTGCCCGAGCCGTTGCTTTCCGCCAGCGATGTCTGCACGCCAGGCAACGTGGCCTCTTCGTGGTCGCCGTCAGAGGTTGGCGACGCGATGAGGCCCTCTTTGGGGGGGTCTCTGTCACGCCGCACACACGCCTCACCGCAGCCCTGACGACACAAAGATCAATCAATGAGTTTTGGTTTGAAAATATGTTTCAATAAAATGAGGCCATGGTGAAATAAGTTAAACAATGTGTTGGCGACGGTAATGAAAAAGTTGTTTTAACACTGCTTTTATCTTGAAAGGCACAGAGTGATATTTCCTATCTTAACTCATTCACGCGCAGCCATTTTCACTGAAGCAACCCCCTTTCGCTCCTGGCTGTTTTACTGGATTTTGACTGATTTTGCAAGGCCCACAGAATATTGTGTTCTATTGCGATAAAAACATGGAACCTTCCAAGAGAAAGACTAGAGTCCCTTCTTTAATCTGGAAATAAAGCATATTTCTATCGGTTTCCCTATTGCCGCAATTAGCATTAGAATATAGCTAAGTTTCATCATTATTCACATATCTCTAAGACTGTGGAGAAAACAGCTTTGTTGCAACATGGCCCTGGTTGATCTCTTATACTCTGCTGCCACCTGCTGGCTGTTTTTGTAATCACTACCATTGCCATTCTCCCATTTCAGTTCAGAGGCTGCATCAAAGAGTGCATCAGAGCCTTCTGTTCTTTCTAGCATTAAAAAAAACATGAAAAAAAACGTGTAAATACGTCTTTGGAAGCATTGTAAGATTTAAAATAGAACGCATTTGTCCGTTTTGGGGAGCAAATAAGTTAAGCAAGTTGTTACCTTAGCTTAGCTTCAGTGTCAAAAGGAAAGATGTCACTTGTTCTTTGTTCACAATGCGTCCTTGGACAATGAAAACACAGTACAAACAATAAAAAATTTACCTTTTCGTTGGTATCTCCTTCTCTACCTAACACAGACATAAGAAAGGGACAGTGTGTCATAATTTGAAGCATCTGATAATTGGGTAGTGTAAAAACAACAAAGTGTCTAATGTCAGATAAGAACACAGAGGGTTAAACTTCCCGTGTTGCTCCATTAACTTCATCTTGGGCTCCCTAAAAAGTCATTTTTCAGTGCAAAAACTTTGATTTATTTTTAGTCTGAGAATTCCCTACCTGCAGAGGTGGACCCATGAACTTCAACATGGATTACGCAAAACAGTGCCCCGTGTGAGGATTGAACTCACGACCTTCAGATTATGAGACTGACGCGCTACCTACTGCGCTAACAAGCCTGTGCAGTCAGTGACATATGATTGCTTTGTCATGTAAAATCAATTTAACTACACTGCTCCGCCATGCGGACTTCTTTGCAGGGAAACAAAGTACCAAAAGAAATCAAATGTCATGTGTTGGTTGGTGTACATTTCAGCAAAACAGTCTTAAACTGAGGAGGACAGAAAACACTGCTTGAACAAATCAGGACATACGTACGTGTTGAGCGCCAAATCTTGACTGCAACCATGAGCAGGATCCCAATCACAAGCAGCAACACAACACAGACGATGGCTACGTGCTGCCGCTGGTTCTTTTCTGCAACACAATAACAACACTTACGTAAACAGTGCAATTGGAATCATCCACAGAAGGGAAAGCTACAACAAAGTCGAATTTGCCGAGCGTTTATTGTAAAATGCATCTTTTAGCCCAGTGATTCTCAACGTATGATTTGTGTTGCATAGTGGTAGATTGGCCCCCTCTAGTGGTACACAGAAATAACAAAATTAAATACAAAGTAAAATCTAATCTATGTACTTACAAGAGATACATTCAAAAATATTAGAACACATGAAATTATCAACTGATGGAAAGTTAGATATAAATTATTTTAAGATAATTTTCTAGCAATGTTGTAAAAGTGATCTTTTGAAAATGTAAACAATAAGAGAGAAATGACCAGTGTCGTCAAATACATTAATATTATTAATTATTAATAACAGCAGAGGAAGCAGCCCAAGTAGTATTCAATTGTATTTAACTTTTAGGCGCAATATATTTGCCTTTAATCTTTAAGAAATGCTTGTTTGTAAATGTCTATTTTGGTTCATTTTTTAATCTAACTTTTAAGTGCAAGTCTCATTCATGTCGGTTTTTATAATTTTCCTATATTTCAATTGTAGTCTAAAGGGCATTATGTTATAGTATACACTTATTTGGTGGGCCTACTACGCGATTCTACTTAAATTTGGTTACGATGGTGGCACTTGCCGACCACAGAATCTTTTGAGGTGGAAACCGCTAATTTAGCTTTGTGTGAACGAGTAGGCGTAAGGTGCTGATCCCAGAGAAACCACAGAAAAGTGACAAGCCTCATTGCGGAGCCGCGCTATATAGTCTGCACGCGAGGAAGTCTCACATCCGGCCGTGCACATTACTTACCACACACGACATCAGATTGGGCGGATCCACTTCGCCCGATAACGTAACCGCTCTCGCACCTGCAGATCATGATGGTGTGTTAAAGTTTGATTTGAAATGCCAGACATAATAACATAACAGTCGAGATAAGATACCGTATATTGAGGTGGACCGATTTTTAAATTACATGTTCTATCAAACTTGCAATGCACTGACTTGGTCCATGTCAAACAGCTGCTGTCCCATGACGTCTGGTTGGAGAATGAGCCTTCTGGACATTTATGGCACACCGTGTCATGCGTTTGATTCCCTGCAACAACAACAAAGAGGAAATTGAGCATAGAATGAAAATTATTTAGTACGTTAAATGTGTCACACCTCTAATAAGTGCCTCCCATCCGGGCTCACAAGGCCTGTGTGGTACACAGGTGAGGCACTCGCTACTGGAACAGTGGAATCCAAGTTTACACATGCAGGTGCTTTTTTTAGTTTTGCTAGTCTTCTCTGGAACGTGAAAGTTTTTATCTTGGGGGGAAACAAAAACCGATAGAAGCTCAGCACCACTGCACAAATTAAATTCAGCTGTCTGGTAAAAATGTCTCACTTGGGTCGCAGTATGGCTGACGTTTACACTTCTTCTCTGTCGTGTACGTGTCCTGGTACTCGTCTTCTTCGCATTGGAGGCACTGAGGATCTGTGCACGTGCTCAACTGAGACATGCTGGTGCCTGAAATGGTTTTTAATGTTTAAAAAAAAAAAGAGGCTTCAGTCCTGTTAAAGATAACTTCAAGGTTTCAGATGTGTGCTTCTTTACTTTGATGCTACTAAATGAACAATGTTGAACGAGGAGACTGTTAGCTTAGCTTGTTAGCTTTGCTTGTTGGCCACCTGTAACATTCTTTCATTTTAAGGGGGCAGCTTTAATTGGATGGGGTGGGTTTGGTGTAGGGGCACTATTTTAGTATTTTATGTGTTTGTATGTGTGTATACTCATTTTAAAAACAGAGAAAAGAAAACAAAAGGAAAAAAAGATGGTTGTGCTTTACCCGGAGGACACTTTTGGCAGCACTTTCCATTGAGCTCGTGCTGAGTCAGCAGGTCACAATGAAGTTCAGCTGCAACAATCACCTGGACAGCAAAACGCACCACTTCATTTTCACTTCATTTAAGAAACTGGTCAGTTGTATAGAATTATAGCTTGCAAATTAACAAGGGTTTTAAAGTTAAAAACGGTTTTCACTTTTGCTTAATGTTGACTGTAATTATGACTTTACTACTACATTAGCGTTGCTAAAGCTAACTATGCACCGGGACTTCGGAACAAATTCATGTGCCCAATTCATGCTGTGAAATCGAAAGTGAAAGTAAAAGCAAGGTTGTTGTTTTTTTCTCAGCTGTTTTTCATGGCGTTTATCAACGCACGCTAAAACGACAAGATGTCGTTTGTTGCACAAAGATAACAAATACTCACTGCTGCTGCCCACAGGACGGTCATCATTCTTGAAAGCATCTTCATCGTCACACCGAGTGGACTGGAAAGGCGCCGTGTGTCTCTGCTCTGCAGCTCGCGTATCAGTAAAACTCGCTGGGCTACTCCTTTAAACAGAGGGAGCAAGAGATGATGGCAGTGGGTGGAGTTTGAGGGACTTTCCTCAAGTCCACTGTCCATTTCCCGGAAATCCGGAAGACATTTACAGCCACAGTTTTATCTGTACAGTACTATGGAAACATTAATTCATTCGTTTATTAAATAATAGCCTAATCATAACTAGATAGTCCAATTTCTATAGAACTTGCATGTCAATACTGAAAATCTGAAATGCTGTGGACTTCATCATTGAACTGCTGAAATGTAGAATGTGATGGTAATTTGGATTTTTTTTTTCATTGGTCAAGAAATGTAAAAAGTGGAGGTAAATATGTACAGTATCTCTAATTTGGGAATGATAACACCATGGTGTCATTAATGGTCTGAACACTTTGAAAGTAGAATGGTTTGAATTTGTAAACAAGGTTATTTATACAGTGTATAACTTGCTAAAAGCAAAATGTGGAGCGTGTCAGTCACCAAAATACATGAGTGTAGTCATTATGGGGTAATTATTACCAAGAGCATTTAAAACAGCCACACACTTCCCCTTATGTCTTGCCCGTTTGTGCCCTTTGCATTATTATAAATCTATCTTCAATGGTTAAAAAAACAAAACAAAACAAAACATGGGTTGCAGTTCTTTTGCAAGAGACAGTTGGCAGACGTGCAGGTGTGCAACTCCAACTTTATATTTTTCACCACTCAAGTTCAGCTGCATTGTTGAGTGTATGGCAGGTGTAATAAGACAGAGTACAGTATGCAGATTGTAAAAAAATAAACAGGAATTAGAATTGTGGAAATCTCCGAGTCCGAATGATACAAGTCATCAGAAATGGAGCTGCATAGCTGAATTTTAAGGTCTCAAGCAAGGATAAACACGTTGGAGGAAGATGAGCATGCTCAGGCTAATCTTCAAAGCGTTGCAGATTAGCTACAGAGTTTCCATAGGGAGCATCTGGATTTGAACCAGAACTGTTGATCTGAAGTCAAACACTTGACCACTGAGATATGACCCACACAATAACAAAGTTCCACACAGTCTTATGATCAGTCTGTCAGTATCGTGTACAGTAGCATGTCACAAAAGCAGAAGTTGTAGCACCGTTGTTCTTGGCCACACCTTTGCAGCACACACCAAAACTATACTAAGGAATTCCCCTGAAAAATTCTTACCCAGGGATTCCCCTCAAAAGTGATTTGAGTTACTGGTGTGCTCAGAGGTGCTAGTATAGCTTAAAAATATAAATAAATACACATTTTTGTGGAATTTTCAGCAGTTAGGTGGGATGAATGAAACAGTCTGGAAACAATTTGTCTTTTGTATTTCTTTATATTTGAAGCTTCAAATATACACAAGTCTCACAGAGCAGTCTACAAGAAGAAATGGTGTGTGAGGGAGTGCGCATTAAGAATCATGGGAAGATTCTTATGATGCCTGGTTAGGTTTTGGGAGGAGAAAGGCAATCAGTTTGTTCCGAGCAGGCTTAATCAGTCAAGGTCACTTTGTTATTGCTTCATGTACAAGAAATGAAAAGCCCATTGTTAAAGAAAATACAGGTGTCGACAATAATGTGTAAACTTATGTTCATATGTACTAAATAATTATTTTCCGTAACAACATATACAATAATCAGTGCAAAAAAAATTTTTTTTAATAATAATAATAATCTGATTGCATTTGAATGCTTAATATGGGGACAGATGCAATACATCAATAGTTCTAAATCCTCCAAAATGGAAGGCCTCACAGCCAAAAAAAAAAAAAGGACAACGGACAACTTGACATCTGGCTCTTCATTCCAAGAAGAAGACAAGCTTTGCTTAGAGCTTCTTGCCATTCTTTAAGTTGCATGTCGAAAACTAACTTTTTAAAATGTTCATTAAGTTGAGATCAATACATTATAATATCATCCATATCCAAGGCTGGGCGCAATCAAATGTTCATAATTTCTTGCATCAATTTAAGCTGTTTATTTTCTGTCCAAAAATTGGTTAAAATTGATGGATTAATTTATCAATATTTTGTGTTCTTTTATAGCATTAAATTATTGGTTAATTCTTCATAATAAAGTATATAAATAAATGAGAATGCTTTTTTTATCTATTATTAAAAATAAACATTGGTACCTGTTTTACATACATATATATTATTTTTACTTTTATTTTTTTGGTAATACATTTATTTATGTACGACGGAGCCCACCTGTCCAATTAAGAAATCAAATCTGGGATTTGAGGACAAATATCTGCCAAGCCTTGTCCTAACTTAATGTTTCATACTATTAACAGTTATTAAATTCCTTTTTTACGCTTGTATGTCCTTTACATCACTTATTGTTAATGTTTAGAATATTTTGCCATTAAAGTTAATTAGTTAGCACGTCCGCCTCACAGTTCTCAGGACTCCGGTTCGAGTCCAGGCTCCGTCCTTCCTGGGTGAAGTTTGCATGTTCTCCCCGTGCCCGCGTGGGTCTTCTCCGGGTACTCCGGTCTCCTCCCACATTCCAAAGACATGCTGGCAACCGGTCCAGGGTGTCCCCCGCCTACTGCCCAGAGCCAGCTGAGATAGGCGCCAGCACCCCCCGCGGCCCTTGTGAGGAATAAGCGGTCAAGAAAATGGATGGATGGATGGATAAAGTTAATTAAGTATACATTTTTTTAGTAGGAAAGTCAAAAATGTTCTATTGTTACTCAAAATATAAACTACAGAATTTCCTGCTGGGGAAAAAAGAAGTATCAAAGGTAATAAATAACTAAATAAATAAATAGGTGCCATTTGGTGGATTTGGTGGGCACTGCTCATGCTACCTTTGAGCCACCACGAGCAGTAGTAAAAAACAAAAAAACAAAAAAAACCTGACGTTGTCCTCCTCTCACTATTACAACTATTTGTAATTCATTTCATGTATTTGTTTTTCTTCCTATAAAAGAATGTTCGCTCGCTCGCTCTCTATCGCTCTCTCTCCCTTACTCTTTAATTCTCACACACATCACAGAGAGAGAGAGAGTGTAAAGAAGAGACCAATTAGCTGTATCCAGGTATGTCACCAAACCGCTTCCTCTTTCTGCTGTGTTTTGATGTTGTCATTGTGAGAGTGAAAAGCTGTCTCTAACTGTCGACCAGTGTAGGGTGTAGTCCGCCTCTCGCCCGAAATCTTCTGAGAGAGACTACAGCTTCCAACAGTTCTGATCAGTATTAAATGGTAGTAGAAAATTGAATCATGAATATCAAGTGAATGAATTTATGACCGGCTCAAACTGTAGCAATGAAACCGAGCTGCAACTTTCGAGTTGCTTAACCCTCATTTGATCCCAGTGGGTCCTGGCAGCAAAATGCAGCTGAACTACCAATTGCATAGGTTTTGGGGAAATTAAATTTTGTGGTTCCAATTAGTCAAATCAATAAACAAAAACAAAATCTTTGATTTGTCACTATTTCAAAAGCAATCACATAACGACATTTCGGAAAGATTCTAGTGTCCCCTTCCTCCATCTTCCTCATTTCAAACTTCCCTATTCGAGTAAATTTCCCACCCGAACGATGATGATAATGTGGTGGAGTGTGTCACTGATGCGGGTTGCTCACATGTGCAGACGTGTGCTCCCTTAGGAGAGAGAGAGAGGTGGGGCCTCGTCAGGCCTGACATACCTACAAGAAGTGGAACCTGAGATGACAGTGGGAGGGAACTGCAACACACAATAGAATAACAGCAGTTGGATTTGTCAGTGCAGGAAAAGACGCAAACAACTTCAGGTGCACCGGATTTGAAGACTAACCCCGAGAATGCCCAGTTTAGGAGCAAGGAAGAAGGACAATGCGTCCAGAATGGAGAGATTCATTGAGGACTTGCCACAGGTAAGAGACCACTGTGCCTCGGGACAAGAAAGTCGTCAACTTGTCCAAAGTGTAATCACGCCGCAACTCTGAAGGCACACGTTCGTTCCGTTTATGGAAGGATCTCAAACTTTCACTACTTCCTCACTATAACCTTGTACAAACATAGTGTTTGAAAAGCTTATATTTACTGCAGCGGTTCCTCTTTAAAAGCACTAATGGTTAGCATGTCTGCCTCACAGTTCTGAGGTTCAGGGTTTGAATCTTAGCTTCAGTCTTTCATGTGCAGCAAAAATGTACAGTATTAGCACATGCACTTATTGGGACCGTTCCCTAGAACAAGTATTTATGTTGTGATTGCAGACAATGTTTGGTTGAGTAACATTAGACATTTTCATACAAGTATAAAAATTAATTAAAGTATGCTTCAACTGTTTTCTGAGTTTGGTCATGTGACATTCTCAAGCTGAGCAGTGATTGGTCATTACATGAGCCCTGAGTATTTGTGATGTAATTTTCCATCGACTGCAAGTAGTAAAATGGCCGCTCCCTGAGATGGATAAAAACAGCTGCATTTTGCTACTTAACTCATATTCCACAAACTCAGTACTAAGAAGAATACCATGTTTCGACTAGTGGTACTACATAAAACATATTTTTGTCAAGAAAATGTTGGCGTTAACTTCCCTTTATCTCATTTGCTCCCAATAATGTGTAAATACGTTTTTTTTAATGTTCTCAGTGTCCCAAAGACGTATTTATACGTTTTTTTTTTTTTTTTTTTTTTTTTGTTTTCTTTATGCTAGAGCAGACAGAAGGCTTTGATGCAGCCTCTCAACTGCAAAGAACGGTTGCAGAAATGGTAGTTATTACACAAACGGCCAGCAGGTGGCAGCAGAGCAAAGGAGATCAACCAGGGCCATGTAGAAAAAAAGCTCAATTACTTACAATTTTGAATAGATATGTGAAAACTGATGAAACTTAGCTCTCTTCTAATGCTAATTGCTGCAAAACGGAAACAGATAGAAACATACCTTTTTTTCTGATGAAAGAGGAGACTTTAATCTTTCTTTTGATAGGTTCCATGCTTTTATAGCAATAGAACACAATAGTCTGTGGGCCTTGCAAAATCAGTCACAATCCAGTAAAACAGCCGGGAGTGAACGGGACTGCTTCTGTGAAAATGGCTGGGAGTGAATGAGTTAATGACAAAAGTTCTAACATGAAATGAGAGCACCTGCGTCCTCATGAAGTTGTGATGTGTTGTGAACTTGTGATTGCAGCTGAGCAATGAGATGCAGCTGAGCATCATGAACAAGGTGAAGAGCGGAGAGTTGTCCATCGACGATGCGCTGGACCTGGCAAGGAAGGACCAGTTAACCAAAGTGCAGAGTGTGCCTGAGGAGGTCAGAACATTTAATCTGAGACGAGATCCGATCCATATTGTCTTTATGCTGACCTCACGTGAGGATGTTGTCATCTTGTGGCACTTTTATTGCTCACAAGTAATTCATAGGCTCAATCTGAACCTTTTTTTTTTGGCATTTGGAAAATATGATCCTAATGTGATACATACATGCAGGTAAAAATCATGTGCATAAAACTCCGATTTATGTCAATGTCAACATATCACTGAAATGCTTTACTAGGCAATCTGTTATTTTTTTTCTTGCCAAACATTGGCACAAGTTAAGAGGAACACGAACAGTTTTCCAGACATTCCAAACATTGTTGCTTCAATATTTCAAAACATTAAACCCAAAATTTTGTGCAAATATAGATTTCAGTTCCCAGTACAAAAATGTGTCTAAACTCGCTTGGTGATGTCTTTAATAAACAGTACTCTGTATTACAAAAAAATTTTTTTTTAATCTCTCTTAAAATGTGACATAAAACATTGCCCAATTCACCTATTCAGACATTTGCTAGATGATTTGTTCTGACGGGAAACACGTACAAAATCAACTTTTTGAATAAATGATAACACTATTAGACATTTTGTCATCTATTAATGTGTTGATTTATGTATTTATTATGTTGTCACTGTTGACGCAGGAGGAGCCTCCCTCGCAGTACAACTTCAGTGTGCATAAGCATGGACGCTACCGTTGGAAGAAACGTGTTCTTCAGGTACCTGCACTATCTATCTATCTATCTATCTATCTATCTATCTATCTATCTATCTATCTATCTATCTATCTATCTATCTATCTATCTATCTATCTATCTATCTGTCTCTGTGTATCCATCCATCCATCCATCCATCCATCCATCCATCCATCCATCCATCCATCCAACTATCTATGATCGATTGGATTTGCAGATGGATTTCACCACAAAAATGCTGTGCACAATCGAAAAAGGGATCGTCAAGCGCCAGCTTCCCTTTGTTATCGTCAAGAGCTGCGATGACGGAGTCGGTTCCAGATTCTCTATTTCCTTCAAAGGCCACCACGATTACGAACTGGAGGCCACTTCAGTGGACGACAAGCACAAGGTTGAAATTTGACACGTCTAACACAAACAGCATCTTGTTTCAAACCAACATTGTTGCTCTATCTTTATTATCGTCTGTGCTTCCTTTGCTCCAGATAATGCAGCTTGTTCACCAGATCATTTACAGAAACATCTACAGTCATGCTGAGTGGGGCAGTGCAGGGACACACCAGCAACCTCAAGCGTCGCAAACCCTCCGGGAAGGTGTCCTTTTGCTGCACAGGGGTGGACTAGCATCATTCCGATGGGTCAAGTACAAACATTTTCTTCTAGGTCAATAATAATAATAATAATAATAATAATAATAATAATAATAATAATAATAATAACAATAATAATAATTATAGTAGTTAAAGCACTACATAAAAAACAGTACATTTAACCTAATAATAATAATAATAATAATAATAATGATAATAATAACAATAACAATAACAATAACATATTATTATTATTAATAATAATAATGATAATAATAATAATAATAAAAATAATAACATACTATTGTTATTGTTATTATTATTATTATTATTATTATTATTAGTAGTAGTAGTAGTAGTAGTAGTAGTAGTAGTTATTATTATTTGATTTTTTTTATTATAACAGTAATAAAATTGAGTAGTGTATTGCAACGATTATGCAATTATGTTGTGCTTTCAAAATACACCGAAAGTTAGCTGTTTTTTTAACCCCAAACCTAATAATAATAATAATAATAATAAGGATCATCATAATAATCATCATCATAATAATCATCATCATAATAATCATAATAATCATAATAATACAATAAAAGTAATTTGAGCACTTTTTTTTTAATTCAAAAGTGTATATCAAACTGTTAGCCCTTCACACTAATCAGTCGACAAGAAGTTTTCAGTTTCAAGAAGTTTGATGACTCCGAGTTTAGAGCAGTGTTTCTCAATTCCGGTCCTCAGCCCCCCCCCTAGCCAGCCTGTTTTCCCAATTGTCTCCCATTTGCAACGCAGGTGAGGATCGTTATCAGGCTTCTCCATAGCTGGCTGATTAGCTGTCATTGGAATCAGCTGCATTGGGAATTGGGAGACATGGAAAACAGACTGGCTAGGGGGCCTGAGGACCGGAATTGAGAAACACTGGTTTAGAGGAACATGGTACTCTAGAGATGTACCACTTAACAAAACAAAAACATGATCTCCTCCTCTGCCATTCCAGATATGAGGTCCAGCTGCACCCTGGCCAGCTAACACTGACGCCCTTCAGTCGTCGAGGCGCCGCTGAGGGCGATCTGGTGTCCTCCACACCTGTAAGCGTTGTGATCCATCTGTCGGATGGCGACACCAGTGTCCAGAAACCTCACAGTGCCGATACATTCACTCTTGTCACTCGCAAAAATGAATACCAGTGAGTGCAGGTCTCCATGTCAATGTGATGATGAGGAATCTCATTCATGAAAACATAAACAGTATAATAAGAGCTGTTTTCATATTGTGAATGCTATTAATATTCCTATCAATATCAAACCATTTCCAGCAATATGTTCCATTAAAATAGTACAAATTATAAGCGCTTTGTGGCTTTCTGCTTTATTCCAGCTTCCGAGTGCCTCCATCTTCTCAGCCACTTCCCGGTGCTGTGCAGACGGAGCGGGATGCTTGGGTCCGGGCCGTCAGCAAGTTGTGTTCGGACTGGAAAAGAAAGTCCAAGAGTGAGCGCATGTTTGTGGCCAGCGAGAGCCTCCGACATCTCAGCATAGCAGAAGACGTAGGGGAGGACAACAACGGCTCGGACGTCGAGTCTTCTGGCGAGGATGTTTATGAAGATCCAAATTTGGCTCATGAAACGAGTCAAAGTTCCCCCTCAGCAGTTCCTGATGTTCCAACACAGACTGCCCCTGTACCTACCCACTCCCATCCTGGCCCACCACCCTCTATGGAGCCTCCAAACAATGGAGCAGACTCAATAGGGGACAAAGTTCCTTCTATCAAGACCATCCCACCGCCCCCACCTTTACCGCTCAAATTCAAAATCAGACCAAGGAAGAACCGCACCAAGGCTTTCCACTGGGACCTAGTTGGACCTGACAAGGTACCACATCACCTACATACTATTTGGTCCCACTCTAAATAGAGTACATTTTAGGTAGGCGTAGCATAGCTCAGGTGGTAGAGTGGCAGTCTCCCAAGCTAAACGTTGTGATTTTGTTCCTCAACCCTTGTGTAACTTTTGTTTGTTTTTAAATAAGCTAGTAAAACTTTGTCAAAATCTCTCCTTGCAAAACTGAGTAAAAAAAAAAAATCTTTAACAGTTGTTTTCATACGATGGGCAAATTCTCTCTTACACACTAAAAAAATACTTTGAGTAAAATTTACTCTGAATATTTTAGTCTCTTCCAAGTGTAAATTTTACTCTATTTAGAGAGGGACCAAATAGACTCATTTTAGAGTACATTTGACTCTACAGAATTTACTGTATTTATTAACCACGAATTCTACTGTCTGGAGGTATTGTTTGCATCAATTTCACTGACAAATTTGTTGTTTCTCTGCAGCAGGGTTATAGTTTTGGATTTTTTTTTTAAATTTTCGTTAGTTTTTATTTCCATTTTGAGTTTTTTTATTTTATTTTTATTTTTATTTTTTTTTTAGTTTTAATTTGCTTTCAGTGTTGTTTTTTAATTTTTATTAGTTTTAGTTATTTAATAAATGCTTAGTTTTAGTTAGTATTAGTTTTAGTTTTGTTTTGTTTTTAAATGTGTATTACTACAGTATTCAAAAATTACTATGCGAGTGACGTCATCAGAAGGTGCTTTTCTATTGGCTGCTTCTGTGTGAGACATTTTCAATTGTCCTTATTCCGGTTAATATAACAATAAATCTACTTAAAATCACATTTAAAATCATCCCCAAAATGCATTAAATTAATTACCAAAGATGAGAACGGACATTTTTGCATTTGTGACATGTTTTAGTTAGTTTTGTACATGTAAAATGTAGTTTCAGCTAGTTTTGGCTTTTTAAAAATGATTTTCTTTAATGAAATAGTTTTTTGATTTTTAGTTTTACTTTTTTCATTAGTTTTAGTTAACTAAAATAACCTTTCTCTGCAGATAGCGAAATCAGTTTGGGGGAAAGGAAGCCAGCGAAGGGTCGAAGTGGACACGACACGTTTGTACGTGCAGTTTTCTGTGAAAAATGTGGGAACCTTTGGCACACCAGAGCCCAGCAGTACACAACACATCATGCTCAACCAGAAGATTGCACACAACTTCAGTGAGTAGCCGCACATACTGCAATTATCATGATTTGTTGTCTTTAATACTTACAAAGACTTGTAGGTCAGATAACGCCAAAGACAAAATTGTGTTTAATATTCACAAAATTTCAAAACTGCACTTAATTCCTCTACAAAAACAAACCTGTTGTGAAAGCTCCTTGTTTTGAAGGGCTGTGTGGTGTTACCGCATTAGTATATTACCATGACGACAAGCTCTGAGTCTTAAGAAAGAACAGTGAGTCTGAAGCATACCCGAACACTCATCCGCAGTATCGCAAAAAAAAAAAAAAAAAAGTGAGCATACCCTTTACACCAGGGGTGGCAAACTGCGGTCCTCGAGGGCCGGAGTCCTGCAGGTTTTATAGATTTCCCTACTCGAAGTGCAGCTGAATAATTAACAGGCTCGTTATCAGGATTCTGCAGAGCTTGCTGATGAGCTGATCATGAATCAGCTGTGTTGAAGTGAAGAAGGGAAATATCCAAAACCAGCAGGAATGCGGCCCTCGAGGACCGGATCTCGCCACTCCTGCTTTACACTGTAAACATTTTAATGGGACAACTCTGAAGAAATGACACTTGAAATGACACACAAGAATGTAAAGTAGTGTACAGCTTGTATAACATATCAAAATGTACTCTCCCCTCAAAATAACTCAGCACACAGCCAATAATGCCTAAACCGCCGACAACAAAAGTGAACATACCCCTCAGTGAAAATGTCCAAATTGGTCCCCATTAGCCATTTTATTCCATTCTGTCATGTAATTTGTTAGTATTACAAGGTCTCAGGTGTGAATGGGGAGCATGTGTGTCAGATTTAGTGTTATTGCTCTAATACTAATCACTAGAGATGTCACGATAAGGGCAATATCGTGATATTGTGATATTAATACTGCCACAATATCGTCGTCGTCATGTTCACAATATTTAAAAGGAACACATCTGTTAAAAAAGTCTGGTTGATTCCCATTTGAGCAGTTCTAGCACCCTCTAGTGGCTAGGTTATTAGTGCAATTTAATTTTCATTAGGGATGTTTTGGCCTTCTATGTTTAAAATCTATGCTAATTGACAGATGAAGGGGAACCTAATTTGCTTCTGAAGTGATCGATGTGTGCTTGCATTACCAAGTAAGTGCCTCAATATTGTTATTAGAGATTGTAGGTGGTTTATATGCATTGCTGTTATGTACAAAAGCACAATATTGTGCTATTTTTTTAGTATGAGCTTTTTTTTTTTTTTACAGTATTGTGATCTTTTTTAAATATCGCCAATGCCCCCACAATAACGTGATAAATATTGTATTGTGACCTTCATATCAAGATAATATCGTATCGTGGTGTTTGGATATCGTTACATTCCTACTAATCACTAGAACTCTCTTAAGGGTCTGAAAAAAAGACTTGCTGTTGCCTGTTCTTCATCAAGAGCAAGCAAGGGCTTAAGAAGATTGCACAAACAGTACAGCCATTTAGTCATTGCTTTAGTGTTGTCCCATTAAAAGACGTGAAGGGTGTGCTTGCTTTTCATACTGACACTGTATTTTCATGTTCATTACCAAGCTGCCGAACCTGTCAATTACTGTACAGATTTGTTTATATGGTACATGCAGAGGACATGTCACCAAAAATCAAATACGCCCCACAACTTCCTCAACAATGTATGTGCTGGTTATCACAAGCTAAAGATAATTAACCTCTGCAAAAAAAACAAAAAACAAAAAACAACAACAACAACAACAACAACAACAAAAAAGCTGTAACTTCACAGTCAGGCGGAAATCTGAAAATGTACTTTGCGGTGTAATTTCCCACTTAATAAATGGGTCCTAACCATCCATTAAGTGCACAAGTATATAAAAGTTGGAAAAAAAATCCATAACTTGAGTGTTGCACCTTTTTAAAAGAGAGAGTGTTCCCCACCTTGGCCTGCAGGGTGCAGTGTGTCACTATGTGTTTTCATCCGCTCCCCACAAGTGGGCCATATTGTTTTTCTCTTCAAAAGCTTTTCTCTTCTGATTAACCGATGGCAACTGCTGCTTGTATATTTCAAGAGCACAGTCAGGGGAGAACATCTCACAAGATTCCCCTCATCAAGTCCTCCAAGTGGCTCCTGCACATCCAGCGGTGGGCGGCGGTCTGCTAAATAGAATCAGCATGACGGTGCAGACGGGCAACATAATTAGAGTTCACATATTTATGAAATATGGATTTGGAATGTGCTAGATAGCTGTGATTCCCTGTGGGACGACGAATACCTCAGACTGCTTAGCTTGAAAATGTTGCCAAGATAGGCCATGGGAACACAAAATATCGACCAAGACATCCATCCATCCAACTGTTTATATGTTTTCCAGTCTTTTGGTGATGTACATGATGGAAGAAAGGAAGAAAACAAGTATTCTCCTTTTTGGAGCTATAAAAAGACACACAAACTGCTCCTGGAGTTAAGTTTCAGTCATGCAAATATTAATGGGGGGCATTTTTAATGGTAGTTTTTCCCCCTCCATCCTTTGCTGTCTCTGGGAGAAAGTTGGGTCAAATTGACTCAAGTTCCCTCTTTAGTATGTATGATAGAGTCTCTATTAGGGATGTAACGACATCCAAACATCATGATACGATATTATCACAATATGAAGGTCACGATACGATAATTACCACGATATTTTGGGGGGGTTCGTGATATTTAAATTAAGATCACAATATTGTGAAAAAAAGAGCTCATACTAAAAAAACAACAACAAAAAACACAACATTGTGCTTTTGTACATAACAGCAATGCATATAAACCACCTACAATCTCCAATAACAATATTGAGGCACTAATTCAAGCACACATTGATTGCTTCACAAGCAAATTAGGTTCCCCTTCATCTGACAATTAGCATAGATTTTAAACATAGAAGCCCAAAACATCCCTAATGAAAATTAAATTGCACTAATAAACTAGCTCTGCGATTGGCTGGCAACCAGTCCAGGGTGTCCCCCGCCTACTGCCCAGAGCCAGCTGAGATAGGCGCCAGCAACCCCCGTGACCCTTGTGAGGAATAAGTGGTCAAGAAAATGGATGGATGGATGGATGGATAATAAACTAGCCACTAGAGGGTGCTAGAACTGTACAAATGGAAATCAAACTGACTTTTTTAACAGATTTGTTCCTTTTAAATATTGTGAACATGACGACGACGATATTGTGGCAAATTCACGATATTGCCAATATCGTTACATCCCTAGTCTCTATAGGGTTTAAGTCAGGAGATTGACTTGGCTAGTTTAACTTGGTTCCCTATCAAATATTTATGCATACTTCTGAGTTCCTTTAGATGCTGCCATTAATGAAAATGAGATGAGATTAGAATATTCTCTACTATAGTAGTATTAGTAGAGATTCATCTAATCATCTTTGTCTTATTAGTTCGTTCGACTTTGAGCCATCCCAAGAAAATTCCAACCTGTCCTTCGTATTCTTCTTTCAAAAACATGAGAATTAATTATTACTTTATCATTGATCTAGACTATTTTAAAGTTTTACGATCTTTTTTTAAAAACCACATCTCCAATTAAGAGGGCCAACATGCACACGCATGAACACAAAAACTGTGAAATTAGAGCAAATTTAGCATCAAGTCTAATAGCTATGTGACACTTAAATGTCACCTACTCATTTTGCCTTCAGGTAGAAAACACAAATATGCAAATAATTGTTGTTGATTGGCATTTGTCTCTGTCATTTTGGAAAATTGTGGTGCAATGCCTACAGTCAGGTCCATAAACATTGAGACATGTATGCGATTCTCAAAGTATTGGCTCTAAATACCGCCACAGTGGATTTGAAATAAAATGAACAAGATGTGATTTAACTACAGACTTTCAGCTTCAATTTGAGGCATTCAACAGGGTAGGAATTACAACAATTTGCATACATGCCTGTCACTTTTTGAAGGACCAAAAGTAATTGGACATATTAAGATATAAATGAAACTTTCATTAATTGTTGGTTTTGAATCCTGAAGTTTGAAGTCTGGGATGTACACATCAGCAGACGTTGGCTTTCATTCCCTTCAGGTGTCACTTTTCAATTTGTAGTTGCGACAATGATTTTTATTATTATTATTATTATTATTATTATTATTATTGTGTGCTCTTACTGTCCAATTTGTTAATTTTAAACTGGAATTTTCCCATTGCATGATTAATAAAAATGTATTGCATTCTGAAATACAAATTTTAATACTTACATAGAGGGCTATTGCTGCACTATTACACCATTGGTGTATTTTGAGGCTACGTGGATTTAATATTAAAGTACAGAAAACAACATGCAAGAGTGTATGAATTTGTATTTATCTTGAGAGCTGTTTAACTATGCTGCCTAATAAATAGTAAACACTTATTTATTTATGTTTGCTCCACACTTGTGATTCTCACTTTTTTTTTCTTTTTAAAAAAGCAAATGGCAATAGTTAAAAAATTTATGTCATGTGTTTGTCATGACTGGGTCATGCCAGGGTTAAGTTTGGGTTATGTTTGGGTCATGACGTGAGGTCAAGTGTCTGTTTTGAACTGATGTAACCATCATCTGGTTTCAACTGGAAAAACACTATGTGATGTCAAGAACCTTTAATCGCTTTTCTTCGTCAACAGCCAATCAGATCGATTCACTGTCAATTTAAGCCAAACCGAGAAGTGTGTGCTGGTCGGATTATTACCACTGTTTCTCTGTGCATCTCTGCAGCCCAAGGGGGCTTGGCGTCTCGTGATTCTCGATGCATTCTGGTTGTTTCTCGTCGAGTCAAGTTTTTTCTATGCCTCTCGATGTTATGTGAATAAAGAGTTAAATCTTATTTGTGTCTGCGCTTTTGGGATCCAACCTCAAAACACAACTGTGTTCATGACTTCTGAGCAATTGACGTGGTTGGGCTTCGTCATGGCAACAAGAGCGACGTTGGAGTGGAAGATCTAAGAAATCCATTGTGGGATGGAGGTTAATGTCAAACCTTTTACCAACCGGAATTAATGGATATCGAAATAATCTGTTGCAGGGTGAAGTCAAACTGTTTTCATCGCAAAACCTTGCACAAATAAACATTTTGACATGTTTAACAGCTGTAGATTTGTGAAAGCTTCATATTAAAATAAAGATAAAACAGTAAAACATTCCTAACTTTGCAGTAGATGCCCTTCTGTTAAGACATGCTGTGTTACATTTTGCGTCTTCTGACATTGTTGTCCGCTGACCATTTCTCTAACACTGCTTGTTGAAGATGAGCGTTCTTTCGGGAAGCCAAAGAAAAAACAAACCACAGACACCTAAGGAACCATTTTCATGTCCAGCACAAATCTAGTGCAAAGCATGGTCTAACTGTGCACTTTGGGAACACTTTTTTTTTTTGGGGGGGGTATTTTCACAGGCGAGCACAGATAGAAACAAACAGGTGAATTGTGCTGTTGTGGGTGTGAACACTCTTTTTCCCTTTCAAAAGCAGAACTGACTCACTAGAGTCTATGCAGCAGATCGACGTGTTTATTAGGAACTGCAAGTGGTGGTCTGTAACGTGTGGACGATATAAAGTTGAAAGATCACTGCGGTGAAGTGGGCACTTGAAGACCGCTTTCAAAGCTGAACCTTTATGGCGGCTTAATTAAAAAATGAATAAATATTTGATGAATGAGTCCTGATTCTAATGCTTAATATTGTTGATGGTGACAGACAGCAAAAATGTATTCTCCTCATCTCAAGTGTCACATGCACATTGGCATAAAAAATAAAAATAAAAAATCAAAGCAGTCAATTCTCACACGCTGCTATGTTGAAATTTTGTTTAAAAACAAAACAAATCGACCTGTGTGTTTCCTCAAGGTGTTTTGGAGTCGTGAGGTATAATTATGCTGCAGACTTTTTGTCTTTTTCTTTTGAATCATTCCATTACCGGACAAAAAATAAACTGTCGAGCTCACGCTGTCGACTGTCTTGTTCCTGCAGACATTTTCCTGAAAAGTTTTGCGGTGCAGCCCACAGAGCTGAAGGACAAACTGTTCGTCATTAACGAGGAGGACGGAGGCCTGTCTGACGAGCACATCGCCTCTCTGAGGAGGTACGACTCTTTGAGGCCCCAACCTGATCATTTGTATTCCTTCCTCACCGACACGAGAGGCGAGGTGATCTTTTTGCCTGATTTGGCGAGCAGGATAAGCGGCGCATTTCACCCTTTGGCCTTCATATTAATGCCAACACTGTGACAAACAGGCTGTGGAAACTAGTGAGAGGCATGAGAAGCTGTATTGATTTTAGCTGACCAAGAATTTTACTGTTTATGTGGAATTTGAGACAAAGGATTAGCACATTTTTTGTTGTGTAGTTGCACTGCAGAAGGTGCTATTCATTCAGGCTCAACTAGGTTACTGCTGGTGTTAATTTTAACCGCCAATTTTAAATTTAGTCTCAGTTTTAGTCCAGTTTCAATCACACCTGTTAGTTTTTATCATGGTTAGTCAACCTCATCCCACTATAAATCTAACGTTTTAGTCTTTATTTATTTATGTATTTATTTTTTAGCAGATCATGTTGAACATTTCAGATCCAAAACTATTTCACATAAAATGTTCTCTCATCTTTTTGATGAAACAACAAGTGGCTACTATGACTCCATGCTATGAGCTAGTAAATTAGCTAGCATAAGTCAGATTGATATTATTGTTGGAACGTTATAGGCGAAAAATGTGAAAAACTCGGCATAAATGAGTTTACTGCTCTTTCAGTGTGTGGTGTAGCTACTCGACATGACCAAAACAGCACACCACATTGTAGTACTGAGACTTGCCTGTGAGAGGCAGCATGGTGCCACATGGCATCAAGACTGCTGGATAATACAAAAAAGAAGAACTACAGAAGCGAGGCCAACCTTATCTTGTAAGGCGTTCCCGGTGTCGGTACCAGATGTGATCAGGCTGCCAGATCTTATTGTATCGGGGTCACCTAACGAACACGTCCCGCTACAGGATTGGCTGGAAATTATCCAGTTGACATCAAACATTAGAAAGAAAATATTAAAGATATAATTTAAATAACAAAATTTATGGACTGAAATTATAAAAACATAAATAAACCTAAGAATATAACTGCAAAATATATTGAATAAATATAATAAAATAGATTGAATAAATGATAAATACACAAAATAATTTCCTCAGATGTGACAAATATTGTCAGTTTATATTGTTAATGTGTCTATTATCATTATGTTATTGTGATTGATTTTTGGACAGCTAAAAAAGAAACCAAATCGAAACTAACTTCGTTAGCGCTGCTGTACTGACGTCACCGGCAAGCGTGAAGGGAGGCTCTTCAATCTTTTTTTTTTTTTTTCACTCTTTTATATTTTTAGATTTATTTACGTTTTTACAATTTTAGTCCATAAAATCTGTTATTTTGAACAATTGCAAACAGACAATTTCCAGACAATCCTGTAGCGTGACGTCATCTGCAGGCGACCCCGATACAATCTGGCAACCTGATCACATCCGGTACCGACGCCGTCATTTTCATTGTGGTGAATCACGAGTGAGATAAAAAAAAAAAAAAAAAAAAAAAAAAAAAAAAAAAGAAGATATGTACGAACACAACACAACCAGTTGCTCCTCTATTTGTGTGTGGCAACAGCGCAAGCTTCACAATGTTTTCTCATAGCTTTTTTTTTTTTTTTTCCACTCACTCACACAAAAACACACAAACACGCACACACGCCAACGTGGTCTCCCAGGCGGGGAGCAAACACATGCCAACCGGCACCGAAAGCAGGTGACGGTTCGGGTCCTCCACCCACAGCCCCATTGGCTTGTTCATGTCTCAATCTTGGAGTTGGTGTTGACCACATTTGATTAGGGATCGTAAATATCAAACAGCTTTGACATTTACAATTGTTGGCCTGACTGTTTACCCCAGAAAATCAGTGAGGAAAAATAATCACTTATAACAGAACCCGCACCACATTTTGCTCAGGATAATCTTTAGGAACATCTGAGAACCACACCTTTGCCAATATTGATTACAAGGGAGGGTAAATGGTCAAATTTGGCTCAGTTGCCGATATATTTACTCTTTTTGGTCACTGATCTACCACTGGGTGATAGAACATGTTCAAATAAAGTCACTCACTTTCAGGACATAGATTTACTTCTCTTGTATTTGCATGATGGAAGATGTAAACAAATGAATAACTGCAGTTAAAGTGAGAAAACCTTTTTTTTTTTAATGATCGATCTTAGCAATATTAATTGAAAGGCAGAGATGCGCATCAGTGCAGCAGTTTGTTTGCTCCCGGTGACAAGAGCATGATTAATTCTTTCGTTTTTAGCAAATGTGGAAAAAAGTGTGATATAATAGATGTCAGTCCAACTCTGACGATAACAAATCGACCAGAGGTAAAAGCAACACTAGACACAGGAAAACAGAAAGGAGTAGGACAACATAGCATATATTTGTTCCTTGATGATTAGCAGTATTGTGAAGACAGAAATGAAGGCCACGGCGGCCCATATAGTTTGACCAGCAGAGGCCATATTTGTGGCACCATCGGCCTTCAAGGCTCAGTATGACTGCAACAATCAGACTAGCGGCCCGATGTTTCCTCTTCTGCATTCTCAGGATTCTCATACTAAGGAGGAGATGGCAAAACCTTTTACTTCAGCAGTGTGGTAATTAAATTTTCATCCCAGGATATTTGTGGAGATGGAAACTATTGACATGACCTCCGGAAGGTCACGATGGAAGTGGCTTCCTACTTGCAGTTAACTGACTGGATTTGGATGCTGACCCCCGCTGGAGGGCACCCACTGATCTAATGTACTGTGCAGAGGAAGGATTTTATTTATTCTATGAAAACATAATATATATTTTAATGCGCCACTGTGTGTGCCTCAGGAATACAATCTTAAAAAGAAGCTCTCCCAACAGGTGCTGCAATATTAATGTCCGGTGGCGCTCCGGAGGCACGAGGCGGCCTCATGAAAAAGTCAATGCATTTGGTTTGGAGTTCAGAAGCCGAGCAAATGACAGAAAGAGGAAGTTGGACCGCACACGAGCGAGGTTAAAGTCAGTGCAGGCAATAAACGGCTCCACCGCGGCTGGTGAAGAGCATCCGCTCCAAATGTATGAGGGCAGAATTGCATCAAAGGGTCAACATGGCCATGTAAATTGAAGTCCACATGTGTTGGAATGTGACACAGGTGTATGTGTTTGCCTCTGTCCACCACCTAAATTGGTTTGAAATGTGCGGGCTCTCACCTTTAATTTGATAAGTTTCACAAATATGGAATTTACCATTCAGAAATTACAAAAACCTTCTGTAAGCCATCATGATTTTAGGGCATGTGGACATTTTCCCCCAACATTATATTTATTGAACTTCTCAAATGTAGAATACAAAACAAAGCAATCCAGTGACAGATGATAGATGTCACATGATACTGTATGTTCATACAAAGTATATCCGTATAACACACAAGATAAAGTACCCGTATATTCAGTTAACCCTTTTATATACATGAGCATGTTGTCGCTATAAGAATGCAGACAACCCAAGGAATACATGAACAATCAAATTCATGTTTACATGTCTTTTCAAATTACACACATCTGGGTACAAAAAAAGTGTCTAATCTGATTTAAAAAAAAAAAAAAAACCTTGAAAAATGATGTCCTTATGTACTGCGCACAATTTGCAAGTGTCATTACATTCGTTCAATTTGTATACACCCTCACCAGCCATTTGTATTGTAGGAGTCTTAAGCAAGTATTACCTGTACCTGTCCTACATGCACTATGCCACAGTTGCAAAGTGAATTCCTCCTGTAAATCGGAGTTCCATGCCTTCAACTTCGAGATAATATTCAGAAATGAAGCCCTCTCTAAAAGGATTATTTGTCTTAATTCCATGGTTGGGAGTGGACAAGATATGAACTGATTTTGATTTGCTCTAATTATTAGCATTTATTAGAGTCTAATAAAACTCTTTCACTGAAGGTATATGAAAAAATGTTTGTGAGGTATATTGTATTTCCTAATTAACTCCTCGGATGTCAGAATGTTCCCATTATAACCTCAAATGGGTCTTATTTATGGTGTCCCTTTGTCCATAATTTAAAACCTGCCTCTGTTTCCCCTGGGCTGAAAACAATATTACCCCATATTGCGCTGAAAAAAAAGAAAATGAAAAAAAAAACATCTCAAATATTTCCTGACTTCTTGTCAGACACTTGTACAATAGGATTGGTGGAGACCTTTTCAGTTTTTTCGTCTAAAAAGTAGTATAAATACAGTCGGCAGGAAGTGGGAGCTTTAAAGTAAATGACTCACTATCCCTCCATGGTAGGGACACATCAACAATGAAATTGTTGGGTCAGCTGACCCGAGCAGTAGTTATTTGAATATTATTGTTCTCTGACAGAGACTGCAAAGGGTTTGACCACAAGAGTGAATAGTAGAGGAGATGGGTACAACTCTTTCTGTTGATCTGTATCCAATTTAAGATGTTGTTGTTGCTAATGATTTCTGCATAAGGATCGTTGTACAAAAGTTTCAGCCAATTACAAAATCCCTCTCACAAGCCAAAGCGTCCAAGTATCTCAAATAAATAAGATCACTCTACTATATCAAATGTTTGTGTGATATTCACATTTATTGTGGAAACCTGACAATTTATCATGAAACCATTTCGGTCTTCCATTATTAAATGTGGTCATTTCAGCTGCAGTCTTTTGGCTGAGATTTTAAAAGACTTTTTCGTCTCTAAAGTTCAGAAGACTGATTGGTCTCAAATTTTCACACTTGTCAATAGGTTTGTGGGATTTTTGGAGAAGAATAATCCAGGCTCCCCTCAAGCAAGTGTGAAGCTAAAATATGCCGTTTTAGAAAAAGTTTGGACTCCATTTTTTTCTAGATTTCAATGGGTAGAGCACCCAGGCCTTTATATCTCGTATTGTGACCAGTATCAAGTTTGACTTCTCTGTCCCACATTTGGGAAAATCTATTCAGATTAGAAATGAATCTGAGCCACGATTTGTCAACTCTAATGTATATTTTCCTTTAAAAAAATAAAATCAAATCTAAACTCATTTATTTTTAAATGATACCTGATGAGTTTCCCATTATCATTTTAAGCGCTTTAAAGGCCTACAGTATATCTTTCAGTTTCAAGTTGAAGAGATTTTCTGCCAATAGACTTTTCCTCACCTTTTCGCCTTGATCAAAACCACGTTACTTGAGCTTTCAGTTAGCAACAGCTTTCAATGCTGTCGCTTCATTAGATTGTGCTGTCAAACGTAATATAGATCCTGATGATTCTTAGGACAAAGACTTTTAAAATGAGTCTCTTGCATCATTTTAATTTTGCCTCTAACAACATAAATTTTTGTTTAGCTTTTTTTTTAGATTTAGACCTGGTGGAATTAATTACCTGTCCCCTAAAAATGGCCTTGAATGCTTCCATTCTAACAATTGTTGGTGTCTCATTAAGTGATCACAAAGTTGTCATTTGTATTGTTTTCCAAGGAAAGTGATTAAATCCGGATCCTGAAGCAATTTTTTTTGTTGAAACTAGCACCAGCAGTTAAACAGGAAAAGGAATGCAGGCGTAGATTAGACAACTTTTTTAAACTGTAAAATTGAACTCTTGTGAACTTCACAATTAATGCTTCATGAGCGTCTATGAAGTGAAGTGAATAAACGAGGGAAGATAGCTAAAGCCAGGCAGATCACCATGAACCATCATCAGAGAAATCCTCCGCAATCTAGTAACTCTGACAAGTGGAATATTTTCCATAACGTTGCCTCATTTGACTTAATGTGTTCATATCAGCACCAGCTGTCCATTTGTCAATGTGACACAGTTGGGCCTATCTTTGTTCTT
This sequence comes from Festucalex cinctus, assembly GCF_051991245.1. Lineage (NCBI taxonomy): Eukaryota > Metazoa > Chordata > Actinopteri > Syngnathiformes > Syngnathidae > Festucalex > Festucalex cinctus. The sequence continues at coordinate 27,306,933 of NC_135412.1, forward strand.
CTTATTCATGAAGTCCTCCACCTCGGCTGGCTTATCGAAGCTGTGTGTGTGTCGCCCTCGTAGGTCAGTCGAGGTTTTGCTGGGAATCAAATTTTATTTCTTATTCCCATGTTGCGCAACCTCTGCCTCGTGGAATTGAAAGCCTTGTGCTTCTTCTGAATTCTGGCCACCATGTCTGGATAAAACTGCACTGCTAGAAGCGGAGTATCTCTTTTTTGTTGCGGAGCTCCTTTAGGACCTTCACTTTCTCTTGGTCCTACAAGAACTTTGTGGGTATGGCTGGGTCCTTTCTTTATCCGAATTGATGAGCCCTTTCAATGGTCAGCTTCATATTTAGGGAAGTTATGCCTACAACCTTCGTGTTCTCTCAGTTTTCGAGGAAAGAGACGTCTCCACGCCCTGCCCACCCTATTACCAGCCTGAGGTTTGATCTTCTGCATCTTGCTTCATGATTCTCGAGCTTTTCCTCCATTTCCTTGCTTTCATTTTTGAGGCAAGGGACCATAGCTGATGCTGTCAACATTGCCCTCTCTTCAGCATGCAAGCCTCCACACCCGACTTATTCATGCCATTCATCAACTTCTTCCTCTTTCAATCGGCATCAGAAAGCCATCATATCTGCTACAAAAATCCATTCTTAGTCTTTAAATGGCATCAAGAACGGGCTCGGGAATTATAGCGTTTTCATCAATAGCTTCTCCACACAGTCTCATCTGTGTGAATTGGATTTTTTTTTATTTGAGATGATTTTCTTCATCCCTTACTCTGCTTACCCAAAGCAGATGCCATCGGGGTGTTCCCAGTGACCCTCCAGCTCACTTTGAGTGTCGACTCGTAGTGAATTGGAGGAAATTTGGCAAGACCCCCAGACTCTTAACCCGCTGCCATACCGGATGTCAGCATTTAGACATTTGACAGGATTGTAATCATCATTTTTAATACTAGGATGAAGATCCACTGCAGTCAATAACTGTGCTGAATTGCTGCTTGTTTGTTACACATGCTGCCTTCACTTTTGTCATCATTCAGTGAAAAGCATGCTTTTATTGAGATCAGGTCATTGACTTCAAGTTTTGAGTCAGTTTCAGAGTGTGTTTAGTGTCAATATCAATTTTTTTCTCCTGTCAGCAGTTACAGCACAGAAGAAATAGTGATTTGCAATGATGTGGAATACTTCTGATCTCCTGAAAACTGTCCGAATGGCTATAGCCTAATCTACGTACAATAAATGCCATATTTTCATTCTTAATTTAAAGTTTAGAGTCTTGATGGTTTTGGGTTCTATTTTCACAGCTGGCGCTTGCGGAAATACGGGCTGGCATTTGTTGATTTTCATGCAGGCACAAACCTCGTAGGGTCTTTTTGGGAATTTGTCTGGCCGCTGTCTGCCATGCTGGGCATTCCGACGTAGCAAATCCTTTGACATGACACCTGACTTGATGGTGTCTAAAAGTTGGGCTAAACGTACGTCTCCACAGACCACGTTTAACTTTTCGCGCAATGGAAGGGAGTCCGCTCGTCTGATGTGATTTTGGTGAATTTGATTGACGTTCAGGCTGACATACGCGCCATGGAAATGTGTGGTGGATGTCCTTGTATTTCATTTAGAAATATTACACCTTTGGGCATCAAACATTCAGGGTCAAAGAAGGCCTGTCATGTGGTTTCCCTACTTTACACTTGTTAAGGGCTGTTTTTTTTTTTTTTTGCTTCCAATAAAAGAGTTGTGTCAAAAAAAAATTGTAATTCAATGCACGTTCTTTTTTTGTTGTTGTTGTGGCCAGCATTCACATTTCTGGTGAAACGTTTGTCAAAATTATTTGGTCTGATTTGAAGGAAAATTGTGACCCACTCCGGCAAAAGGGTCGGCAACATTAGTTTTCAGCTTGACACAATGGCTAGGCCAAATATGCCGATTTTGATATTTCTCCACATAGCCTCCTGGAGGTCTCTATTTTCATTTAGCAGCAGCACAAAAATTAAAATTGTGTAAAAAAAAAAAAAAAAAGTGTATGCAAATAAGCAATGAAAACAAGTGGGTCTTTAGCCAAAGGGTTTTTAGCCGGCTTTAGCTCGCAGCGCACGCTATAATGTGACACATTCAGCACAAAAGTGAACAGAATGACGCACGACATAACACGATATCCTACCTTGTAGGAGAAGCGAATGTCGACATACTGCAGAAAAGGTTTGTAATCCAAACAGAGATAATCTTCAATTCCGTGATCTCTTTCTTTAATGAGTCTATTTCTACTTTTAATTGAAATGAATTTTAGGTGAAACGCAGGCTCCCAACAGAGCTGAGCGACAGCGAGTCGTGATGAGTGTAATTAAAACTTGTGAAATGCGGCAATGCCTTGTACGGGTCGGCTGATGTCATAATGTGTTGTAAATAATGTAATGTTTTGATCACTCCTGGATGTCGTCAATTTCATAAGACGATGTCTGGAAAGATGACACGCCACTTCATCGACGCTTCACAAATGAACTGTCCGCATAAGTCACAGAATATCATCACCAAATGTTCACTTTATGTTCTTTTAAGTGAGATGAAATTGAAATCAAATATGAGATAAAACATGAAACTTGAAGATGAAAAATGATCAATGGGTCCTCCCAAAGCGAGTCTCCCCGTCCCAAAATGCACGCAGCGCAGATGGAGCGACATGTATTCCTTATGTTTTATGTTGTGGGAGCTGTGTTGAACCATCATAACATTTTCATTTTCTCGATGGAACCAAATGCATTTGAAACAAAACAGCCATGATAAGTTATCAATAAACGTATTTGTCACAGACCTCATGCACCAAATGGCAAATAATCTTTTAATTGACACTAAATTATTAAATCAAATTTCCCACTGCAATAATATGACCTCATTTAAGCAAGAAAATATCGCAAGGAGCACCAATAAAATGTCTGATGACGCCTCAGAAGGTGAATTGTAAGCTAAATGTGATCTTCACAGTTGAATCTGATTTCATTTGTTGAGAGGTCAAACTTCCGTAACTTTAAAGGGTTCAAATCTCGGATGATGTCCTTACTTGCAATTGGAATTGACTTTCCATTCACCTTTTAACGGTTCCTGAAAAGTTGGGGTCAATATATTTTTCCTAAGGTACTGATTGCTATGGAAAAAGAATTTGAAAAATGCAAGGACCAAACTTTAAACCCCTTTTTCTCAAAACTAGAGATTTCAACCTGCCAACATTAAAATTGCTCTAGCTTTGTCAAATTGTGAGGTACATCTATGTATTATATCATTTTAAAGGTATTTAAGTGTAGAATTTGAAGATATAAATATCTCAATTCTTATTTTTTGACACAAGGACACTTTTTCCACTTTTTCACAATGAGGATTTTAAACATTTGTATTCACATGCCTGGTTTGAAGTTGAAATGTCACCGTGTGTGCATTAGACAGAAATTGAAATGCAGCACAGAAAAGCACATCTCTTGATAGGACAAAAGGACAAACAAGCACATTTGCTCACTTAAGTCAAAATGAATTCCACCGGCTCACAAAAAAGCAGCAGAAACAGCTGAGAGGGATGCTACGAATAAAAATTAAAAATTAAAAAGAAAGAATGTTAAATTGCCAATTCGTCCTCCGTTTCGCTATTAAGATTCTAGAATAGGATTTAAAAGGTGACACATTGAACAAAGCGTCTGTTGGCAGATGTCTGTGTTGAGCGTGAGATGTCAATTAACATATTGGCGCTCACTGCCCAATACTTCCAACTTGACGACGAAACCCTTGCCAAACCTTTTTTTTTTTTTTTTTTTTTGCAGGTGTGACTTTCACATTTTGCATCTAACAGGGCTGATGATGTTTCCACATCTGACAGGTATGTTCCCACTATGGAGGATGTGGAGATGTATAAATCCTACAAAGGAGCAGTGAGTGAGCTGCATATTGTGGACCGGTACATGATGGAGGTAAAGCGTTTACCTGTCTTTCCCCACCTTTAGATTTAAAAAGCATGGCTCCATTTCAATAGCATTAGTCACACTCTGTCATCTTACACAACATTCACTTCTTACCCGCCAGCCATCTGACCTGTGTGTGCGTGTGTAAGAAAAGCACAAACATCCCACAATGGCTTTCAGGACGGTCGGCTTGAGAGGGATTTAATATGCAAGGCGAGGGCGTCATCGCCTGTGCAACAAGACGAGTCGTGTGCATGTGCAGGCGAATGCGACCTGTGACAGGCTACAGGAACTCCGCCAGAATAAAACATCCCCAATCACTGTTCGCTGTGTGTCGCAAGCTACACATGATGATATTTTTTGTCTAAGCAGGTAGATGGAATGCTGAACGATGATCAAGAAAATTGAATGTTTGATTTTCCTGAGAACTGCATACTCAATAAGGGCATCATTACATTTGGAGCCATGAATATGATAACGTACATCAGTCCGCCATAGTAACCAGTGAAAGGTTTAAACTGATACCACAATAGAAATCGTTGCCTCATTTGAAAAGTTGTAGTTCCATCAGACAGGGTACTTGAATGCTGAAGAGATGCTGTCTAAAAAAATAAATTGCTGCATAACAATGCCGATAGAGTAACACGTGAACATGTATTAATAGTATTGTGGATTTGAGACAGCTCAGAGGTTCACAGATACTGAAATACTGGGGATGAGCGAGTACCGATACCAGGTGCTGGGAACGAGCTGATACTTGCTGTTTTTGTCATTTCAAAGATTTCAATATTCCTAATTCAAAGGCAAGTGCAGGTCTCAGCAGATTGATTCTATATAATATGTTGACGTTTTTCCCAAGCAACACCATTTTCGTGGTCATGTAAATTCTGTGGAAAGACATCTACTTGTGTTTAAAATGTTCAGTGTAGATATGCACGAGTCCTTCAAAACTAAAGGCTGGAGGACCACAACACAAATGCTCCCTTTTCACATCAATAAATGACATTTAATAGACAGGCTTGATTAGACACAGCAGGACAGTAAGTTGGTGCGCAGGTGTGTAGCATTTCATTACAAAATGACATCATCCACTACTTGCCTAGCAGGCATATTTCCAAGTAAGCTTTCACATGTTTTTGCATTTTGTTTTGACGAGATTGTCATTTCAACTCTGAACATTCCTCGTATGTTGCAGATGTGCGACATTCCATACCTGAGCACACAACTTGACCTGCTGCTGACCCTAAGAGAGCTTCCCATCAGCATGAGGGACCTGCAGCCCGTGAGTGCACTGACCTGCAAAAAAAAAAAAAAAAAAAAAAAAGGTCAAATCCTTCCTTTCATGTACGTGGCATCGCTAAAAGCTCCCATCTCCCTACTAACTGCTATGAATGGAGCAAGAGCTCTTTGCATCTTTGTGATTTTGCTTTGATTTGATTTGTAAGCCTTCCAAACAGAACGCACTTTAAGACGACTCTTGATTTGAGGGAGAGCAAGGAAAAAAAGGATCTTAATCAAATCAAATGTGTTCTTTGTTCAGTGGATGCTGCAAAGAATTCAAAGAATGCAATTTGACTTAATTCGGGAAACTTCCAATTCTCCATGAAGACAAATGAATGACGAGAGGTCCAAACAAAATAAGCAAATATAGTTTTTAGTGTTTTTGCTGGAGTGAGGATCAATATTTCATCATTAGCCAGTGTGACTCTGTTACACAAGATCATTGTTTATTGGCTTTAGGGACTGCAGGCTGTGAAGTTATTGAAGTCAGACAGCAACACCTCCCAGCTCGGCTTTCCACTCTTTTATTTTTCATTCTTCACAAACTTCTCTTTCATTTCAACTGTCTCGCAATGAAGACAAAGAGTGGTGCTGCATCAAACTCAACCAAAACCGAAAAACTACTTTGGTTAGCCTTTCTTTCTACCTGGTTGAAATTCAAGTCGGGTACACATGCTGATTTTTGAGATCTTAATGCTCGGTATACGTTATAGCCACGGCAATCACCTTGAAGGCTACTGTGGCCGAAATGCAGGATAGCTACTACACCAGTCTGTCAACAACATTGGTGGATAGCCGTGACGTCGTTTTGCACAACCTCCTGAGCTTGTTTATGCTTTTACAGCAAAATGTTTTTCGTGATGTTGTGCTTGAATCACCCGGCATTGTCACTTCTCCTGTGTTGTGTTCGTCTCACTGATCTGTATATATTACTGGAAAGCCAATAGCCCGTGCAAGCTGTTGAAGCCACAGGGCAGCCATCTTACTCCTCCCAACTCACGAGCAGATTACTGTTTAAACTACTTTGAAGACCCCTTTTCTTTTACCGCTCAGTTCCTAGACTCCAATATTAGATTTGGCAGTCATCTTTTGTTGAATTACACTTAGAATTCTTTAAAGGGCTTCTTTACTTATTTAGCCATTTTTGGCAGTCAAACATGAATATTTTGGCTATAATACATTTTATATTTTAATTATTTTTCACGTACAATTAGTACCTTTAAAAACACATTTTGCAACTTGCTGTCGACTGAAAATTATCACAAGGTCTCAGGTAACCAATCACAGCCCATCTTGTGAATGTCACATGACCAAACCTAGAAAACAGGTGAGCTGTGATTGTTTACACCTGAGCCCTTGTGATGTCATTTTCAGTCGACAGCAAGTTGCAAAATGTGTTTTTAAAGGTACTAATTGTACGTAAAAAATAATGAAAGTATCAAATTAATTATAGACAAAATATTACCTTTTTATTGCTATAATGGGCTAAATAAGTGAAGTATCCCTTTAATAAAAAATATGTTTCCTCCTGTGAGCATCATTAAGCATATAATTCATACATGTATTTAAGGCGTTGTAAAATGTCTGATGTCCTCTTATTTATGTTAACAAATTTAAAACATCATAAATCAGGCTGTTTCTACTACGTACTGTCTCAAATGTTCTCTAATTAAGATACCATAAATGTATAGGATCGTATGTCGAAAAATGTTTCTTGGGAGGAGTAATATGGCAGCCTTGCGGCTTAAAAAGTCTTGGCCTATCAGCTATTCAGATCAGTGGTTTGTCTTCTTCGCTGATTATTCTTCTACGCTTTTTGTTTACTCCCTCGCTACAGCGCCCCTCCAGACTTGGCATATATATTACAGCTGTTAAATGTCCTTGGTGCCTTCTTTTGGATGCTTGCATGTCTTGAGACGGTTCTGTCTGTACAAGCCGGCTTTGCTTCCGTGTAAACAGGGCCTAAAAACCCTGCCACAGACTGGCTTTAGCCACAGGTGCTTCTACACAACCAGCAGATAACGAGCTTGTTTAAAATTGACAGATTTTTTCTCTTCACATAAACACATTCCAACATAAGATAAAGATAATGACATTCAAAAATTCACTGACTCTACTGCTGAACCGTTGATTAGCTGGCTAGCTAATTATTCACATACACGCACATCCACTTTCCGGTAAAAGGTTTGACAAACCTGCTTGCCATCCGCAACAGTATTACAAGATACATTTTGAGATGAGTGCAAAAATTAGGATTCAATACTTGCTTTTGCATACCCACTAGAATCCTGATTCGAATCGCCACAGATTCACGATTCATGACAAGTTAATTAGAGGACATGTGATCATTCAGGATGGGTCATTTATTCAGTCCAAATACTTATTGGAAGCAAACCTTTTTTTTTAGGGCATCATGGATAGAAAAGCAATGTCGTCACAGCATTGGCTCAAAACACTTCCTAACAGCCACATAGGGCCACATTTGGATCATATATGAGGATTACAATATATGCTGTGATTCAGTGTTGTATTGTAGTTGTCCACTTTTTTGTAATTGGTATTTTAGCATGGCAAGATGGGTAGGCTAAGTAAAGAGGGGCTTCATAGTGGCAGTCATAGAATTTGCTTGGTTACTACAATTACATGACGTCAAAAAGAGTCACAAAGGCAAATAAAAACAAAAGAGCACAGTATTTGTTAGTGTGACTTGGCGAAGTTCGAGATGCCTCCTCCGAACTAAACTTGGAGCTCAGTTTGTGTGGAACAAACCTGAGTTGAAAAAAAAAAAATGGTGCTGTCACCACCTGTGAGATGTTTCTCACCAGCTGGTGGGAACTTCTGCTGCCAGGATAACGTGTCCGACTTCACATCCTGGACTTAATTGGCATCTACTGAAGTGTTGCAAGTGTATGAGGAACATTCAAATATGTTCAACAGCCAACTTCTCAGGTTGGTGTTCACGAGTGTTGCCACGTTACCTTAAGAAAGCAACTTATTTTAGAAATGACCTGATTGATCAGGTAACTGAGATCACAAGGTACTTTATTAATTACTTTCAGTACATACTGGGTGCTCCAGTTGACATAAAAATGACAACTGGTTTTGCCAATACTTTATCAGAAGTGCATTTTAAACAGGAATGTTTAGGAATAAAGTTTTAATAAAAAAAAAAAAAGACTATAAAGACAATGGTTTTTATATTTTACAAAACTGTCTTGATTTCATACAGTTATTTTTTAAGTGTGTTTCTAGGCTTTACTTGACATACATTTAAAATATATATATAAAGGCACGGTTGAGTTGGATGAGTGGTTAGCACATCCACCTACCAGTACTGAGGACTCCGGTTCGAGTCCAGGCTCCGGCCTTCCTGGGTGGAGTTTGCATGTTCTCCCCGTGCCCGCGTGGGTCTTCTCCGGGTACTCCGGTCTCCTCCCACATTCCAAAGACATGCATGGCAGGTTAATTGGGTGCTCCGAATTGTCCCTACGTGTGCTTTTGTGTGTGGATGGTTGTGTGTCCTACGACTGGCTGGCAACCAGTCCAGGGTGTACCCCACATACTGGCCAAAGCCAGCTGAGATAGGCTCCAGCATCCCCCGCGACCCTTGTGAGGAATAAGTGGTCAAGAAAATGGATGGATGGATATATAAAGGCATTTTTTGACCTGACATATTTCACAGTTAACTTAATACAGTAATGGTAAAACATTGATAATGTACATTATTTATCAATATATTTACAACATTCAGGAACCTCCTACATTAGTCACAGCTCAGCTTCAACCTATTGGGACTTTATAAGCTTGAATGCTGCAACTACAAATGTTTCATCACATTTTATTTTTTTTATTTTTGTCCAGCTATAACACTTTACCAACTTGTTGTCACAAAAGTTACTTGGACTGTATTCCCAGCTTGAAATGACACAGGAAGCATAACTGTCTTTATACAACAAGACAGTCTGCCAATGTCATGGATAACCGAAGTTCTCAGTTTCTCAAGGGTACATCAAAACTCAAATGCGCGATACAGAGCTTTTACATACTGTAAATGACAGTTTGCCATGCTTGAAGTTGGGCTGCACTGTTGCTCTGCAAAAGTGGATGCATGTGATCTTTTACAGCAGAGACAATTGTTCATTTTGGCTTCTCCAGCAGTCACTTGGTGATAAAATGGCAGGACTGTTCCATCAAAACAGGCTGAGTTCAGCAAGGCGAAAAAATAGGGTGCAAAGTGTACTGTAATGCTTGATCCTTGTTGAATTTTGACAACAGCAAAAAAACATGTCAAAGATGATAATAACATCTTTAATGCCTCATTAGACATCATGGGTGAGTCGTGACAGTTTAGTTTTCACCACAAGTTTCCTCTCTATATAAAGTAACCCCGTGGTTTGGAAGTAAGCTCATCCTATATGCAAGATGTTTGCCCATTAGTGAAATGGCGGCAGCATGTTGGTGCTGACTGGCGCCAAAGTTTTCCTAACGGCGAGAATTCCCACACCATCCATTTCTTCTCCTCCAAACAGCTCATTGGAAAACCCGAATCAGTCCTACTTTCACTTCCGCCTTGCGCTTGTTAAAGCCGAGATTGTGTGTTTTTCCAGAGGGATATTAGCACTTGACACAATTACATACAAAATAATCATCCCGCCCAACAACACAGGCTTGATTATTCATCTCAACGGGTCAAATGAGGTGGTGTTTAGAATGTATTAAAACCGCTCACTATAGCCCACAGTTATTTTGGCCTTAATACTTACATTCAAAACATGTTTGTTGTGTGGGGAAATTAATTCAAGTTAAAAATAATCAACTCCAACCCTGTGTTTGCCTTGCAGCTGATTGGCCAGAAGATTGCAATGTGCACAGAGCTGCACACCTGCAGGTCATTCGTTTCCGTGCTGGAGTACCTGCTGGCCATCGGCAATTACCTCAACGAGAACGCCGGAAAGGAAAAAGCCAAGGGATTCCGCCTCTCATCCTTAGCTAAAGTACGACTCCACTGTTGGCTGACTCGAGCTGTGGCGCAGCGCTAATAAGACGGTGCTCATTGACATACACAACAGGGCTTCGCTTCATTTCCACTCTTGGCCTTCCTGCTGCGGCCGCTTAAGTTCGTTCGGCTCTCTGACGCTTACATTTTGGCCAGCGATCGCGAGTTTGTTCTTCAAACACATAAACGAAATGAGTGTTTAGGCAGTGACTCAGCACAGCGGACGTAAAGCAATACAAAATGTATTCCGAAAGGAATTTGTCACATGATCGTTTAGTGAAATAGACAGTTGGCAAAAGTTAGCACAATATTGTGGTTATGTCAAGTATGGAGACGTGTGTAAAATACTACAATTAGAAGCAGCCATTTTGGTGCCATAAGCATAAATGCTATGTGGTGCCCCATATTAATGTTTCAAAAACTTTCACAAAAATAAGATATAAATAATAATAATTAAGTATTTATAATCACTTAACAATGGCACCAAATATGCAAATAAATACAACTAAATAATTTAAAATAAAAATAAATGACACTACTATTAATAAATGAACATCTAATTCTAATTTAGAAGCACTGATCCTTTACTTAAGTATTGACTTTAGATAATTAATATTCATTCAATACACTTAAGAAAATGTACAATACTCATTTTAATAACTTGCTGCAACAAAGAAAAAACTTCATGCAAAATACTTTTACCTCTTTGTTTTTGTGCATTATCACTATAAACAAACTTATGTCATTGTATGAAAGAGCATTTTTGAAGGCATCACATACAATCATAGCATAGAATAATGCAACAATGGTTTAACATACAGTATATCAATAGCATAGCAATACTATACCATAACTAATTGAACTTGTGCGTATATGGAGCCTGGTATAACATAATGGGTAACGATATATCAACAGCAAAGAAAGCACATACACCAACAATATACCTGTAGAGTAGCATAGACTGAATATATAAAATAGGACTGTATTATATTTATTGCAGGAAATAGTACAGCACAAAAATAGCAGCAGAGTTGTAGGTTGCTGAATGGAACAACAGACTTTGTTTTGTTTTGTTTTTTTGCCCTGCTTGGCTCACTGCGAAATTGAAATCCACGTGGGGTATTGAACATAACTGTGTTTCTGCTTTGCACTCTTGTAGTGCTCGGACATATAGGTGCAAGTGTTCCAAATGTAATTTGAAACTCTGTCGTGCACAAGTGTCCCCAACGGGAGTTTTTAAGGGCCTGCGTGCCGGGCCCACACCTAAAATGTCCTCGACCCGCTTTAATGAAGCCGAGGCCTTGCGTTCCCTTCTGAGGTGTGGTCCTATCGAGCTATTAACTTGACACAGCCTGAGATAGACTCTCTTGAAATGAATGCCTGCGTATAAGGCACTGAAGATTATTTTACACTCCCCGGCCACTTGTAAGATTTGCCGAAACCTGTATGACCTCAAGGGAATTGCATATTCGCAAATGAGAATTTAGATCTTTGTAAAGGAAGATGTCTTCTACTTGCATCGTGCCCCCGTGTGAAATTAGACAACATCGCTCCTCTTTCCAACACGAGCAAAGCTACGATGAGTAACAGGACATTCTTAGCAAAGCACAATTCTCTTCCGACATCTTCGTATTCGACTACTTGTTATAGAAGTGTTCACATGCCTCAGCTGGTAGTGTATTTTCTTGAATAAATTCCATTTAAACCTTTGCTGGAGAAGAAAAAAAAGTTTAAAAAAAATCACCTTGTAGGAGTTAATTGAATCTTTGCATTGACAGTCTCTACCGTCTGGCCTTCACATGTAGGAACTCTCAAGAATAAACACACACAGGCACCTGCAAACATGTGCGCATACACATGAATTTTCAACCTTGTCCTTCTGTGGATGTAATGTATTTTTTTTTTTTGAACAAGTGACACTGTCACATCATTGTTTGTACGTGCTTTCAATCAACAGTTGTCGCAACTTCGCGGCAGAGAGCAGACCTTCACCTTGCTCCATGCCCTTGTGGAGCAGATCATGTTACATCAGCCACTTTTAGCCAACTTCACCAACGAGTTGACGGAATTTGAAGCGGTGCCAGGAGGTAATTATGTCCCAATGTTTGATCAAAGATGAAAGATAATTGTCAATATATAACAGCTTTCTCTATGTGTGTCTTAGCATCTGTCAAAGGGCTAACTGCTGAGGTAGATGGTGAGTAGATAACGTTTCATGAGGTAGTGGCCCTAATGGCTCACAGCCTAAAAATTGTGTGTGCGTGCGTGTGTTCTGTTAGTCCTGAAAAAGGAATTGCAGAAAGTCATTCAGTATGGAAAAACCTCGAAGAAGAGAAATGTTGCCGCACATCATGCACACTTCAGCAAAGATCTGAAGGTAACATTAAAAAAAAAATGCTACTAAGATTGAGATGTTTATGACAGTCTTTTTGTGGGTTGCTTTGTAGCCACTTGGTAAAGAGTTGCTGATAGCTCGATCAGTAACACAAAGTTAGCCAGTTGGTACACTGTAAAAAAATCTTTCAGCCATTATGATATTGTAACTGAAGTGCATAATACTCTGGGGTATATTCACTCAGAATGTGCTGCGTCCGGTAATAGCGCGAAATATTGCTCCACAACTGCACCCGCAGTCTTCTCCCAGTTAACCACCTATTCACTAAGGATATTGTTCTAATTATATACCAGCGCAAACACGCCCACAAATTCTGACATCTGGAAGCAAATTTGCACCTGATTTACCACACATGGCAACGGATTTGCGCCAAGAACATGGTTGCTATAAGTAACAGTTGCGAGAAAGATGTCATTATCAGAAAGCGAGGTTGGACCGAACGGTGCATAGGAATTTTCCTCATAACATCATTAAGCTGGATAGAGCAGAGCACGACAACGGCATCATTCATTCATGAAGTACAAATTATTGGTGCGATCATGTTTTAAAAAATATATTTTCAGAGGTTGACGTGGGCATACAGTATGCATCTGGCACGGAAAATTGATCGCAAAATGCCCCTCCGCTATTGCCGATCAGCCTGGGTTACGTCATGTGTCCTAAACCAACATAGAAAAATGTCCCCCTCCCTCCCTCGCTCTCTCTCCTCTCTGCGTGATCAGCCAGGGGGTCACTCATACTGCATGTGGCTATTAGCGCTGGCGTTAGTGAATGAGACGCTGTATATCAATGAGTCTTATTTGCATTAGGGTGGGCATAATATGCGCCAAATGTATGCAAATTACCTAATTTACACACGCGCAAATACCGCAGGTGCACCGGGAAGCAATCTGGTTGGCAGCGCACTTAACTCGTGTTGGTGAATTATTACCATTTTTACCGGTTAGCGCTGCGCAAAGGCTACGCAAACCTTTAGTGAATCTACCCCTCTGTGTTTTCACACATCAATACATGTTTTCAATTGTTAAATGTATATGTTCAAAGGTAAGTTGAGGTAAGTTGTTCAAAGAAAAGGTCAAATTTGACAATGCGAACTTGACTTAATGTGCTAAGTTTAAAAGTAGAAGCCAGCTCTTATAGCCACAAAGCCATATTAATGCGCCACACATACTGTATGTGTTATATATAGAATATTATATGGCCTTTAGTGGAGTAAATTGATGCTTTTATAAATACTATCATCCTAAAAGTTTAAAAAGCCTATTAAGGAAACTTTACAGTGGTGACTTGGCGGAAGAACACATCAGATCAGTCTACTATCTGCCACTAATTGCCATTGGAACAGTCACCTGTACAACTCGTACTGCTATATTGGAAAAATTTCTATTAATAAGTTACGGACAATTTATAACATTGAGTGTTCATTAACATAAATTGGTGTATGCAAAGAATGTAGCGCATCATGCTAAAATTTCAACACAGACTCTTACATTAAACGGCCTAATTTTTTTTGCAGTGTAGGTGCTACAATGGTAGTGAAGTTGGCATGAAGGTAGTTTAGTTTCTGTGCTGTCCCATGAAAGTTACTCTGTGTGGGGATGTAATGGGAAAGAGAACAGATAGCTTGCAGTTAGGAGCAGTGCACCCGTAAAGTATTTATGCTGATCTTCTTCCACATTCTATGTTAGTGCCTCATTTCAACTTGACTATATTCGTTTCCCCCCCCCCCCCCCCCCCCCCTCAAAAGTATAGTCTGGAGCATGTGGTCAGTAGGTGGAATAAAAGTAGCCTGAGTGCATAGAAAAGGTAGATATTTAAATATATCGTAGGAATTTGGTGAGAGGTCGGTGGCAACAATGGAACGTAGTGGTGGGTCATTGGAAGCGCAAAGCACAGAGGTTCAGTGGCATATACTGTAAGTTGAGTAGGTTGTTAGGTTAGTACATTAGTCGCAAATAGGATACAAGTAGTAAATTGGTAGACTAGGAGATTGGTGGCATGAAGCTACAGTAGATGGTTAGGTCAGTAGGCAGCTAGTAACAAAAACTACTATAACGATAAGGAAAAAACTTTGTTTCGATGTGAGTCAGAAGTGAATTGATAAAGCTCATTCACCAACCACAAGTCAGCTGTATGAACGCGGCATACTAAAGAGACAGGAAATTTCAGAAGGAATAATTAGTGATGAGCACAGACTGCCTGATTGAAAAGACACTTACCTGCTGCACTCCAAATGTCTTTATTCCCTAGGTGGCAGTGGAGAAATACAACACGGAACTTTTGGCCTTGATGAAGTCTTGTGAGGAAATGAAAAAGCTCTACTCTGGCATTTTGGTAATTCCTTGCTTCATATTTCAGAACCTTCTTTTTATTGGCGACTTGCTGTATTCTCCTGTAGTGTCAAGCTTTTAATCATTTGTGCTGTGATCATTGTAAGTAAAAATGGAAAGTAGTATTCAACCTTAGCTTAGGCTTGGGAGTCAAAAACAAGACTACAGTGGTACTTGACTTACAAATTCTGTTGATTTCATGGCCACAATTGTAGCTATTTTTTTTTTTTTGCAAATAATGTATCTTTATTCATCTATTTATGTCATTGACAAATAGTGACAGAACAATGAAATACTCTAACATGGCAAAGAGGTACACAAATTGCCAGTGTATCCAATTTTGTGACTTTGGGTGATGTGCAGTAAGATTTTTTATTTTATTTTTTGTCCTCGCATCTTAAGTTCATATTGTAATATTTTGGTGTTGACAAAGCCAGTCTTGAAGAAAAATCCCTCACGTGGCCTCTATCCGTCTCTATTGAAAGCCCACACATGCTCACCACTGGCTCTCAGCGCTGAGCTATGATGGAATGAACGCTATGGAATGAGCGCTAGGAGAGCAGACAATTGGGTTATGGGAAGCCAAAATTAGATTGCTCTGTTTCGCCACAGCTCGCACTCAAGTGAGCGACGAGAGACTGGAGCGAGCGCGGCAAATATTCAGCCTCTGATGTTTTGTCTCTTCCCGTTAAAATCTTCCTCAAGTAAAAAGGTCTAGTGACAGTATTTAGAAAGAAAGAAAGTTAGCCTCCGGGGCAAGAAGAGTCTTGTCCCACCTGATCTAGCAAATTGCGCTGCAGTGAAAAAAAGATGTTACTTTTTTCTGTAGAGCAAGGTAGTTATTGTTAATGAAAACTAACAAGAAAAAAAAATTAATGAAATTGTTATGTTCTGAGGTTGGATCCCATGGCGCAGACACAAATAAGAGTTTTAACGCTTTATTTGCACAACATCAAAAGGCGTGGAACTAACTTGACTTGACCAGAAACAACGAGAATGCATCGAGACGCTAAGCCCACTTTGGGCTGTGGAGATGCACAGAGGAACAGAGGTAATAATCCGACAAACACACACTTCTCGGTTTGGATTAAATAGACAGTGAATTGATCGGATTGGCTGCAGCTAGACATGTGGGTAACAGGACTGACATGGAATTTTCGGATTGGCTGTTGACCAAGTAAAGAGATGAAAGATTCTTGACATCACATAGCATTTTTCCAGTTGAAACCAGATGATGGTTACATCAGTTCAAAACAGACACTTAACCTCACGTCATGACCCAAACATAACCCTTGCATGACCAAAACTTAACCCTGGCATGACCCAGACATGACAGAAATACAGTGTATTGTAAAATAAAAACTAAAATGCCTTAAAAAAATGATTGAAACTACATCTTACATTTATAAAACCTTCAAGACCCTACGGAATAAAACTGAACACAAAGTCATTTTGGGCAAATTTCAGGACTCGTACTTTATGTGGGAATTTGCCCAAATGAGCCCCAGTCAGAAGCAGGTATGCTAAACAGATGGGCAATGATACATGGGAAAGCTTTCGCCTGCACCATCAAATTTTGGCGGCGCATGATCATAATTGCACTGATTTATTATGACAAAAAGCCCGTTCATTGCAGCTCGCAGCTTTAATTGCAATTTGATTAGCAAGTGCCGTAATGTAGCCTTGGAAAATAGTGGATGGACCTGAAAGGTAGTCAAGGCAGCTAAAGTTAAGAACACACCTCTACCATTTCTAAATTTTGTTTGATCAGTCATCACATTTTCATGACGATGCTAAAGAAAGAATCCAACTAATTTGAAATTTTTAAGCAGATGTTTCAGAGAGCTGATGTTTTAGATGTTTTGTGTCACCAAAATTTGACTTATGTACGTATGAATAAAGGTTCAATAAAATATCTATCTATCTATCTATCTATCTATCTATCTATCTATCTATCTATCTATCTATCTATCTATCTATCTATCTATCTATCTATCTATCTATCTATCTATTTTTTTTTTAATGTGTTTTAGCCTTGTGTTGTATAGAGTGCAATGTAGTGCTTTGCAGTGTGTAATGCAATGTAACACAAAGCCACTGCAGGGCCATCATAAGAGATGATGGTAGATGACTGCTGCAGACCAGCAGTGGGTCTGGGAAAAAAAACCTCAACTCATATTACTTAATAATATTAAGCCTCATCTCGTCACAAGGGCAAGGAATACTTAATGATGACCTTGACTAGTTGAGATGTTCAATGTATAAAACATTGCGGCCGCTTGTAAGATGTTTGAGGCGAGGAAATGGGTTGGGAGTGCAGAGAGACCCTTTGGAATGTGACTTGCACCATCTGCATGGAAGACAGCAGAATGTATTACTGCACCACCATATCATACCGTGTCATGCCATAATGTATTGTACCGTACCACATGCCTAACCTGTAATACCACCTCATACCATACTGTACCATAAATTCCATTGTATATTATACTGTACCGTACCATATTAAACCATACCATATAGTATACCAACCATACCATGCCATATGTTGCCTTTTGAACTTTGTGCTAATAGCAATTTTGATGGTTCCTCTCATAATCAGAGGACATGTTCATGATTTCTGCAAAAATATGAAATGTGGAACACAGAACACCTTTCCACAACGGGTGAGTCCATCTCAGAAACTGGCATCATTAATGGTGTTGCATTTTTATGAATTTCGCTTTGTATGGTAGGAGAAGGTCACAAGTGTTCAGTGTTGGTTTGGAGCTGTGCTGGTTCTTTATCCAGAGTCCCTGAATCTTTTCTTTTGTTTTGCTTTTTTGGGACAGGGGGGTGGGGGCGTTAATTTTAGTTTAACTTGGATAAGTCTATTTTTTTTTAGTCGTATTTTAATTGAGTTTGTAGTTCATGGCTGATTGTTGTCAAATGAGTTTAATAATGTTTATTTGTGATACCTGTGGAAGTAAACAGGAGAATAAATGTGTGTCGTGGTAGTTTCCATTGGTTGAAATGGTTAAAACATAAACAATTCTGAAGCTGACAGCGGCACCCGCGCGAGCATTTGGCAAGTTGATTAGGCCACTTAACCCCCTTCAACCTTTCAAAAGTTTGGAAATCGGTGTTGGTGACCCCTAATCGTTCAGTTGAGTATTAAGTAAGCAATCCATGTCCAAGTCCGTGTTAAAGTACACCAGAGGAGCAGGTGGCATGCGGCAGCACTTTATGAGGTCATTAATTCAAACGACCAGTGTTAAGAACAAACATCGCTACACTAATTCGGCTAAACTGCCCTCGCTAATTGTAAAGTAATTGCGCCGGCTCCAAGTGAGTGCGTGCGTTTGCGTGTGTCCTTCCAAGCAAGTAAGCATGTGTGTGTGTGTGTTTTCTTTTTCTGCAAGGTGAAATTTGGAGAGGCGGCCGACCAGGACTCTCAGGAGCTCTTTGGCTTCATCTGTCAATTCATCCACGACTTCAAGAGGGCCCGCGCTGATGTGATGTAGATGGCAACGGACATTAGAATTCAGTCACTCACATGACGACAATCTCAACACTTTTCTATCTAATCTACATTTTCCATGAAGTCATTATCTATCAGCAATCAAACAATGAAACCTCCAATAAAATGAAACCTAAAAAAAAAATATGTGTTTCAGGGTTAAACTATAAAACCTTTGTTAACTGTACAAACCATATTTTAATGAACATGACGGCAATACAAGTATACAAATGGACAGTAATGCTCGTATACTACCGAGGAGGCGATTCTCATCACATTAAGACTACAAACATCTCCCTTTTCTGTGTGCATCCTATTCTTCTTGGCAAAAAAAAACAAAAACATTGTGTGTCAAATGTGTGTTTGTTTGTCCATCTGCTTGCTAGTTAGCAAACTTCTCCGTGGTTCAAGGATGATGATGAGCAGATGGGCAGCGCCATTATGATTCTGGGGTGATGCCATAGTGACTCAAATGGTGAAAAATGAACTCTTCTATCCACACCTTTGTCCAGATCCTCAACTAAATGTAATGTAATGCACCACACTCTGCAAAGTTTTCTATTTAAAGTGGAATCTTGCTAAATGTCAATATTCACGATGTTACTCTGTTAACATGACTGAAAACTAGACAAAACAACAAAGCTAGTGTTGGAAAAACACTTTTGCACACAACTGTATGACTTTGTTTCAAAGAAGGAGATAGTTTACTGAAAGTCATGCAAAACTTGTTCTACATTTTTGGGTGTGTTTGGTGGCCATTTTGCACTTAGGAAAGTGGGACAATGTCCTACCAGTGCCAGGAGACAGTGTTGTGGGCTGTGGTTAAATGGATTGTATTGGAAGTTGCTTTGTATAGATAAATACAGTATGTTACCGATATAAACATTTTGTTTTTGTCTAAATTCTTATGCGTTTGACTTGTCTGACTGTGATTGTCTTCCCCAACTGTCGCAACCATTCATCTACTCTGTGGTTATGTGTGTCACGCCGCCACCGGTGTGACGGCCATGCTTTTGTTTTGTTATCCATGTTTCCTGTTTTACTTTGAAAAACCTAACTCTCCTCTCACCCCAGGTCACTTGCCCTTCCTGCCGCTCCATAATTACCGGTCCCCGCCCTTGATTATCACCACCTGCCACCAATCACCTACAGCAATAAAAGCCATCTGCATTCTCCCCTCAGTGCCGAAGTGTCACAGTCAGTGCATGGAAGCGTCCCACAGTCCTTATGTCCTCGTTCATGTTGCCAAGTGTTTTTGCCTTGTTTTTGTGCTTTTTCCTCCCCAGTGGAGCGCCTTTTGTTACCCCTTTTGCCTTGTGCCCTTTTTCCTCCCTAGCGGAGCGCTTTTCGTTGTCCCCAGTACCTTTTGCCTGTTTTTTCCTCCCTAGTGGAGCGCTTTTTGTTCTCCACTTTTTTGCTTCCCTGTTCTCCTCTCAGCTTGAGAGGAGACACCTGTTGGCCGGAAATAAACCTGCTGCCTTGGTGGCTTACCTTACGCCTGCGTCTGAGTCCTACCTTACCTCGTCGTGTCAGTACACTTCGGCCAGCATGGACCCAGCAGGCAAGGTCGAGGCTGCACTGCAGAGCCAGGAGGCCCGGCTTGACAACCAGGACCGGATCCAACAATCCATGATATCACAGTTGGGGAAATTGTCCAGCCAGGTCCACGAGCTGGTGAGCCTCTCACAGCGTCGAGCGCCAGCTCCCACCGGACAACTTCCTCCTCCTGAACTCTCCGTCCCGACCACGCCATTCACCGGGGTAGGATTAAGACTGGCCTCCCCAGAACGATACTCCGGTGAACCCGGGAGCTGTCAGACTTTCCTCACGGAATGCGACATTCATTTTGAACACCTACCACAGGCATTTCCCACAGCCCGGTCCCGAGTGGCCTTCTTGGTGTCTCACCTGACGGGACGGGCCAAAACCTGGGCGACCGCAGAATGGGCCAGGGGTTCCTCGGTCTGCCAAAGCGTACAGGACTTTCAAATCGCTTTGCGCCAAGTCTTTGATCCAGAGAACAACGACCGAGAGAAGGCACGAGCATTGAGCCGGCTTCAACAAGGCAAAGAGCCTGTCAGCGATTACGCTGTCCGTTTTCGAACATTGGCAACGAACAGTGGCTGGAACGCCACAGCGCTACATGATCACTTCATGAAAGGACTCTCACCCGCTATTCAAGAACTTCTGATCCCCGTGGAACTTCCCACGGACTTGGACGCTTTAATCTCCCTCGCGATCCGCACCGATCATCGTCGCCAGGAACTGACCACGATCGGCGGACTCCGAAGGAGGGAGGAACCCATGCAGCTTGGAAGGGCTCGGCTAACGCCCGAGGAGCGACAGCGTCGCCGCCGAGAGGGCCGATGCTTCTACTGTGGTGATCTTGGCCACCTGGTGGGAACCTGCACCGCTAAAGGAGGCTCACCGGTGAGTTCCCCGTCACCCCGACCCGCCAAGGATCACAGGCTCACGCAAATCCGGATAACCCACCGCAATCTCACCACCGAGCTGGCAGCCCTCATCGACTCCGGTTCCGACGAGAGCCTCATGGACTGGGGCCTCGTAAAGAAAGTACGAGCCACCACCGAACCCCTTCCCCTGACCATCCAGGCTAGAGCGCTGAATGGCAAGGAGCTCTTCAGTATCACCCACATCACCGAACCCCTGGAAGTACGAATCGGACAGCACCTCGAGTCTCTTCGTTTCCATGTTTTCCAGGCTTCTTCCCCCACTTTGGTTCTGGGACTCCCTTGGCTGCGTTTACACAACCCCAGGATCGACTGGAACTCCGGAGTCATACTGGAGTGGGGAAAGGACTGTATGACTCACGGGTTGGAACAAACAGCACCTCGGACCACCACAGCCAAGGTTCACCAGGTGTCCCTCGCCTCGTCCGCTCAAGAGGAATACCCGAACCTGCACACCGTTCCCTCCTGCTACCACCACCTGCGGGAGGTATTCAGTAAAACCAAGGCCAGCCCCTTGAATGACATCACGGTTAAGAACCGGTACCCACTGCCATTGATGTCCTCTGTGTTTGACTAGCTGCAACAAGCTAAGATCTTCACAAAGCTCGATCTCCGGAACGCCTATCACCTCATCTGGATCCGCGAGGGAGATGAATGGAAGACTGGTTTTAACACTCCCCGGGGACATTACGAGTACCTAGTCATGCCTTTCGGCCTCACGAACGCTCCAGCAGTCTTCCAGGCCATGATAAACGAAGTACTCAAGGATTTCATCGACCACTTTGTGTACGTCTACCTGGATGATATCCTGATCTACTCTCCTGACCAAGCCAGCCATCGAAACCACGTGAGCCGAGTCTTGCAACGCCTGCTGGATCATCAGCTGTACGTGAAAGCAGAAAAGAGCCTGTTCCACGTCAACACCATCTCCTTCCTGGGATTTGTCGTTTCACCCGGAAGGGTGGAGATGGACTCAGACAAGGTCAGCGCCGTGCGAGATTGGCCCACGCCGGACTCACGAAAGAAAGTTCAGCAGTTCCTCGGATTCGCCAACTTTTACCGTCGATTCATTAGAAACTTCAGCACCATTGCCGCTCCCCTACATGCCTTGACCTCTCCACAGGTTCGATTCCTGTGGACCCCGGAAGCCAAAAGAGCATTTAAGGACTTAAAGGTTCGCTTTACCAATGCCCCAATCCTCAAAGTCCCTGACCCCAAACGCCAGTTCGTGGTGGAGGTGGACGCCTCGAATATTGGGATTGGGGCAGTACTGTCCCAGCGATGTCAAGAGGACGGCAAGACACATCCCTGCGCCTTCCTTTCACGGAAGCTATCAAAAGCGGAACGCAACTACTCGGTCGGAGATCGGGAGTTGCTAGCAGTAAAGGTGGCTCTCGAAGAGTGGAGACACTGGTTGGAAGGAGCTGAACACCCCTTCGTGATCTGGACTGACCATAGAAACTTGGAATATTTACGCCAGGCCAAGAGACTCAACCCTCGACAGGCCAGATGGTCTTTGTTTTTTAACCGCTTCTCATTCTCTCTGACCTACAGGCCAGGCAGCCGAAACGTCAAAGCTGACGCTTTATCAAGAGTCCACGAGTCCGAGCCAGTAGAGACCGAGCCTGAGACAATTTTGCCCCGCGATTGCATAGTCGGGGCCATGAGATGGCAGATTGAAGACGACGTCAAGAAGGCTCTTCGAGATGTCACTCCTCCCACGGCATGCCCTCCACGTCGGCTCTTCGTACCTGAGGGGCTCCGAGCCCAGGTAATCCACTGGGCTCACACATCACGACTATTTTGTCATCCTGGAGTTCGCAGGACCATGTATGCTGTTTCCCGGAGATTCTGGTGGCCGGCAATGGAAACCACGATAAAAGAGTACGTAGCTGCCTGTCCGACTTGTGCCCGCAACAAGACTTCAAATCAGTCGCGGATGGGCCTTCTCCAACCGTTACCAATCCCATCCAGACCATGGGCAGAAATATCTTTGGACTTCGTAACCGGACTACCCCCGTCCCATGGTAAAACCACAATTCTCACCGTTGTCGACAGATTCTCCAAGATGGTTCACTTTATTCCACTATCCAAGCTCCCATCCGCCAAAGCTACAGCCGACATCATGATCCACCACATATTCCGGTTTTATGGTTTCCCTCTACACATCGTCTCTGACCGTGGACCACAGTTTGTCTCCCGCTTCTGGACTCAGTTTTGTAAAGCCTTAGGTGCCAAAGCCAACCTGACGTCTGGATACCACCCTGAGGCCAATGGACAGGCAGAACGGCTAAATCAGCAGCTCGAAACCGGCCTCCGATGCCTTGTCTCCCAGAACCCAACCACGTGGAGCAAGTATCTGGTATGGGCCGAGCTCGCACACAACTCATTGCCCACATCTGCCACAGGTCTTACCCCGTTTAAATGCGTCCACGGCTACGATCCACCATTCTTCGCTCAACTGGAGGAGGAGACAACGGTCCCCTCGGTCCAGGCCATGATCCGTCGGTGCCACAAAGTCTGGTCGACGGCGCTTCAACGCCAGGGAGATCGGGTGAAGAGGGCCGCCGACCGGAAGAGGAGACTGGCACCCGAATATCGCCCAGGCCAGCGGGTGTGGCTATCAGCCAAACACCTCCGACTCAAGGTACCATGTCCAAAGCTGGCCCCGCGATTTGTGGGGCCTTTCCCAGTAACCAAGTCCATAGGGCCTGCCGCCGTTCGACTCCGTCTGCCACGATCCCTCAGAGTCCATCCTACATTCCACGTCAGCCAAGTCAAGCCTGTCCACGAAAGCCCACTGGTGCCCTCCGAACCCAACCCGCCCCCCCCAGAGATGATTGAAGGCGGCCCCGTTTACAAGGTCAGAAAACTTTTAGATGTTCGTAATCGGGGCCGCGGGAGGCAATACCTTGTCGACTGGGAGGGGTACGGCCCGGAGGAAAGACAATGGGTACCCTCCCGGTTCATCGTTGATCCCTCCCTCATTGACGACTTTTACGCTGAGCACCCTGACATTCCTGGGCCGTCAAGAGCCGGCCGTTGAGGGGGGGGGGGGGTACTGTCACGCCGCCACCGGTGTGACGGCCATGCTTTTGTTTTGTTATCCATGTTTCCTGTTTTACTTTGAAAAACCTAACTCTCATCTCACCCCAGGTCACTTGCCCTTCCTGCCGCTCCATAATTACCGGTCCCCGCCCTTGATTATCACCACCTGCCACCAATCACCTACAGCAATAAAAGCCATCTGCATTCTCCCCTCAGTGCCGAAGTGTCACAGTCAGTGCATGGAAGCGTCCCACAGTCCTTATGTCCTCGTTCATGTTGCCAAGTGTTTTTGCCTTGTTTTTGTGCTTTTTCCTCCCCAGTGGAGCGCCTTTTGTTACCCCTTTTGCCTTGTGCCCTTTTTCCTCCCTAGCGGAGCGCTTTTCGTTGTCCCCAGTACCTTTTGCCTGTTTTTTCCTCCCTAGTGGAGCGCTTTTTGTTCTCCACTTTTTTGCTTCCCTGTTCTCCTCTCAGCTTGAGAGGAGACACCTGTTGGCCGGAAATAAACCTGCTGCCTTGGTGGCTTACCTTACGCCTGCGTCTGAGTCCTACCTTACCTCGTCGTGTCAATGTGAAACCTTCTGCTTCATCTATAGTAAATGAGCACAAAACAGAGAATCTCAGCAGTCTTGCTCATGTTTGTTGCATGAATGATATGGGAGCAGCCAGTTTGTGGCGTTATGCTTTGTACATTGCAGGCAAATTGTATTGGTAAAAAAAAAAAAAAAAAAAATGTTTTCCCTCTGCGATTGTTTAGGCAGTGGTTATTTTAGCCGCAACCTCCTCGAGCGTTATTTTTCTGTGAATGGCTCTGGTTGTTTAATCAGAGGAGCAAGAAAATACCATGTTTCCTTATATACATTACTAGTGGGTATGAATAACACAAATGTGCACTTTTAGGGCGCTGCGCGATAGAAACGTGCACGCCTTCTCGTCAAGAGCATATTAGCTTAGCGGTCGATTAGCATCACAAACTCATGTGAATTAGATGGCGAATTACCAGTCACGGTAAAATAAACACCGCGGATTGTTGATCTTGGTCAAATGATACGCAACCGCTTCAGTATTAACCAACCACCGTCTGTTTTTTTTTTTTTTTTTTTTTCATAAGGAGTGCATCGAATCAAGAGTGCTCCAGTAATTAATGTCATGACTGTGTTTTGTTTGGGGCAAGGGTTATGTTTGGGTCATGCCAGGGTTATGTTTGGGTCATGCCAGGGTTATGTTTGGGTCATGACTGACGTGTTTGGGGTCAAGTGTCTGCCAGAAACTAGTTTCAACTAGTATTTAGCTATGTGAAGTCAGAAGCTATGTGATGTCAGGAATCTTTAATCTCTTTATCTGGTCAACAGCCAATCAGATAATTCCATGTCAGTCCTGTTACCCACATGTCTGGCCACAGCCAATCAGATCCATTCGCTGTCTATATAAGTCTGACAGAGAAGTGTGTTTTCGCTGACTTATTCCTCTGTCCATCTGGCCACCTGCTCATCTGCTCCTCGGCCCAAGTTAGTTCCTTGCCTCTGGATCCATGATGCCTTCTCGTTGTTTCTGGTCTAGTCAAGTTAGTTCCGCGCCTTTTGATGTTATGCAAATAAAGTGTTAAACTCTTATTTGTGTCTGCGGTTTTGGGATCCAACCCCAGAACATAACACCCTCAAAGCCAGTTGCACAGGTGAATATCAAATGTGGCATATTCCAAGGCAGTGGTCGACCACGAGACTGTCGGAACACTTTAGGTTCACTAATGCCGGCCCGAATGGGCCACCACTGTAAATGTCTTGGGTCAACTTATTAAAAAGCCATTGGCAATTTTATTTACCCCTACACTTTCTACTTACAGCATTAACGTTCAAATATGTCCACAAAACCACCATGCATTACATATTGTGTACGACAGTTGAACGCATGTAGCGGTTAGCAGAGCATCCATCTTCATTGTGCTCTAACCACGGCAGATTAATTAAAGCCTTCGATGGCCACAAATACCGCCCTGATCACCCGGTGCTCCGACTGAGACTCCACTGCTTGTGTTGAAACTGGTTAAATGGGAAATACTCCAAAATATTATTTGAAGCATTGCTGTATTTAATATAATTCTTAGCACTTTTCTTTAAAAGAGCTTCTACAACCACATATCTTGAAAGTGACTATTTATGGCACCTAGATATTTTCTTTCATTTTATTTCGTGTTTATTTTTTTTAAATTAATTTTATTGTGTATTCTACATGCCAGGGTGACCATATATTCTGGACACAGGTAAAAATACAAATGACCCTACAAATTTCATACATAAATTTGATGAAATCAACACAATAACACTGGCGCATCGTGACGCAATCTGGTTGGCTGCACACTTAGTGACAGATTTCCCCATCTGTGCGTGTTTAGTGAATAAGGCGCTCGCAGATTGCTCCATTTTTGTCGGTTAGCGTGGTGCAAAGGCGACGCAAACCTTTAGTGAATAGGCCCCAATGAGTTATGAGTTATCTTGTATTAGGCATCATTACATTCTTATCTTTTGTTACTTATTATTATAAGTTATATTTTGTTTTGTTGTTTTGCCAAGGTGCATCGTGCTTGCAGTGATGGTGCGAGTTCTGTTGACGTTGCTGTGTTGGCCACCATCATTTGTTCTGTCAATGGGTTCTATCAAGAAACTGGCAGAATTTTAGTCGGGATGAGCTTGCTTGATGAAGAACGTCACGCATTGCAAAGGATGTGGGTTCTTTAAATTAGCATAGATAAATTACACAATTAATTTGTCAAATGTTCAAAGTAAAAGTTTTAACACATTTGGGAAAAATGAGTGAGGCATGCAAGACCAAGTGTCACAGCCGTTTGTGTCAGACCATAGTATTCTATTCTATTCTATTCTATTCTATTCTATTCTATTCTATTCTATTCTATTCTATTCTAAGCAATACAATCCACCTTTGTTCTCACTGTATAAACAAAGTATTTCCATTGTGTTGCATTGCAGAAATATCAGAAATGCCCGGATGTTAAAAGTCGTGACCACTTTCTGGGTCAAATACATAATCTTTTAATTGACATTTTTGTCAACTTGTCCCTCGCAAATTCTGTTGGATTGTTGTGTTAAACATCCGTGGAACCAATTGCCAAGACCTGCTTACGTCAAAATTGTTCTCGTGGAAGCATGCAGATGAGGCGTGTTAAAAGTGCGAGACGCACCGGAACTTCGGGTACCTGACAATTGCCAATTAACGTCTGGTGCGCGTGCGCACAGAGAGGCTGGCTGCATTTGGGCGCGCAATCACGCAGCACCGCTGATCAAATCTGTTCAGCTCTGTGCGTGGAGCGGACAGTGACGGTCGCAGCTTGGAGGCGCATCACGGCGGGTCTGCCTCACGGAATCGAAGAGGTCTGATTGACGCACGCGTACGCACGAACTTTATTGATATATTTACTTGTTTTCTTTTCATGATACGCTCAGTCGTTCCTCGCGCTTGGAATTTGGACTCGACGGGGATGGCGTGCGCGATGAGGGTGTCTGTCGTGGACGCGGCGCGCGTGCGGACCCGCTAGTGGACAACTGGCGGGGAAACTCGCGGACATGCGGGCGTTGGGCTGGAGCGTGCTGTGGCTTCTGGCTGCGACGCTGCGAGCCCAGAACGACACGGAGCCCATCGTGCTGGAGGGCAAGTGTCTGGTGGTGTGCGACTCCAACCCGGCCGCCGACTGGCGGGCGTCCAACTCCCCGCTCGGCATCTCCGTGCGCGCCGCCAACTCCAAAGTGGCTTTCTCGGCGGTGCGCAGCAACAACCACGAACCCTCCGAGATGAGCAACAAGACCAGGATCATCTACTTCGACCAGGTCCTGAATCTCCGTGTGTTACGTGTCACCAAAATAGTAGCCATGTCTGTGCGTGCGAGCGGGGCTGCGTATGTCATGTGTCATGTATTGTGTGGGGGAGGGGTCCATCCTGCACATCACCTGCAGATCAACCATGATCCACCTTAAGGTACTTCAACAAACAATACAGAAATCTTTTCTTTTTTTTTGTCTTTCCGTATGCTTGTTTTTATTATGAACAAAGATCATTTAAATGTAATGTATGGATGGACGTTGCCATTTCCATAGTGCCTGTCTTCATAAGGGTGGTGGGTGTGCTGGAGGCGAGGTGGTTCCTGGGAATACCCACAGCTGGACTGGTCAATGGTCAGAAAACTATTAAGCTTGTTTTAGTTCTGAAAAACGAGTAAACTTCCCATTTCCCCAGCGTGAATATTGGAAATCGAAATAGTCTGACCCTGAATGGAAATGTTTATTCTTGTTAATTATTTTAGTTCATTCTTAGTTTCCGATATTAACAGTAAAAGCTGGTGAAAACAAATAAGACTTAAATGATATTTGACGGCACATATTGTAACTGCTTTTGAACATGAGCTTGTGTAGGATTCCACGCCCCCCCCAACTATCTTCTCTGAAAAATACTTGTTGAGAGCCCCTTCTCCAAGTGCAGGGGTCTGCAACCCGCGGCTCTGGATTCCAGAGTCTGGATCCAGATGTGGCTCTTTAGTCCCTCTCCTGTAGCTCCCTGTGGATCACTTAAAAAAACACACACACACACACACACACACACACACACACACACACACACACACACACACACACACACATATATATATATATATATATATATATATATATATATATATATATCAGAGAAAATATTCTTCAAATGAATTAATGACTTAGATTTAAACAAAAAAATAAATATTTAAAAAATGTCAGAGTCCATGTTTGTAAGTTGTCAGAAGAGAGATGAAAGGTAGATGACAAGTTTTTAAAATTACTTAAAAATGTACAAGTACAAAAAGTGACCTTAAAATGTCAAAACGGAAGAGGAAAAGCAGAGAATTGAATAGAAAGACAGATAAGAAAAGGTTGAAAAAGTAGCCATAAATTGTTCAAGGAGAGGCAGAAAATCACCATAAAATGTCTTTGGAATTAGCCAAAAAAAAAAGTACTTTAACAAAAAAGGCAGAAAGAAAAGAACATTTTCCGAAAGTAACTATAAAGTGCCCAAAAACAAATTAAGAAATCCCCAAAATTACAAAATTACTATAAAATGTCCTCAAAATTGCCAAAACTGTCAGAAAATTAGATTGATAGCAAAAAAGGCAGAAAAGAAGAAGAAGAAGAGACAATTTTTTTTTTTTTTTACCATACTATGTCCATAAAATTGCCAAAAACAAAAAGGTCAGAAATTTGACAGAAAGGCAGAAAAGTCTAAACATGTATGAAAAATAGGGCGGCACGGTAGTCGAGTGGTTAGCACGTCTGCTTCCCAGTTCTGAGGTCTCCGGTTCGAGTCCAGGCTCGGACCTTCCTGGGTGGAGTTTGCATGTTCTCCCCGTGCCCGCGTGGGTCTTCTCCGGGTACTCCGGTCTCCTCCCACATTCCAAAGACATGCATGGCAGGTTAATTGGGCGCTCCAAATTGTCCCTAGGTGTGCGTGTGAGTGTGGATGGTTGTTCGTCTCTGTGTGCCCTGCGATTGGCTGGCAACCAGTCCAGGGTGTCCCCCGCCTACTGCCCAGAGCCAGCTGAGATAGGTGCCAGCAGCCCCTGCGACCCTTGTGAGGAATAAGCGGTCAAGAAAATGGATGGATGGATGGATGTATGAAAAATAGTGTTGCAGCTCTAATTAGCTCTTGGGCCCATATTAGATTAGACTAACGCTCATCACTCATTTTGTTGAGAATTATCTGGCCTCAAATGGCTCATTTTTTTAGGAAAGGTTATTGACCCCTGTTCGAGTGTAATGATCACAACAAGCCAAGGATAAGGCAAAACAAATGGAGTTAATGAATCATTCAATGAGCACTGAACTGAGCACTTGCATTAGAGCACGCACAGGAGCCCCATTTTTTTGTGGGACTTTAGAGGCATATTCTCATCCACAAAATGTTGGCTAAAGTCAGGTTCTGCATATTTAACAAGCTGCTTTGCTGACTTGTGGTTGGGCAGGTAATGACAACAACAATCCCAACAATCCTTTCACAAGTAAACATGGCATCAAATTATTGATGTAATATCTGACATTTGGCAATAGCTGGGGTACATTCCAGACTGAACAATCGCATGATGAGCATGTATAATAACCATTCACATTCACATCCATGGTTGATTTTGAGTCTTCACTGGACCTAATGTGCATGTTTTGGGATGTGGGAGGAAACTTGGGTACCTGGAGAAAACCTACGCAAGCTCAGAGAGATTTCAACTCTACACAGGAGAGGCCGAGCCAGATTCAAAGCCAGGCATGCTAACTAGTACTACCTGCTTTACAGACTACAGTATATGAAATTAATGATGGAAAAAATAAATTAGCCACCAAATGGATTTATCATGGCAACCACCGATGAACTAACTATTAATTTGAAATAAAAATGTTATGTTCTGGAGTTGGATCCCAAAAACGCAGACACAAATAAGATTTTAACACTTTATTCGCATAACAATACTTGTATACATGGAACGTACTCACGACAAGAGCAGAAACATCGAGAAAGTATCAAGAATCACGAGACGCTAAGTTAGCTTGGGCTGTGGAGGTGCACAGAGGAACAGAGGTAATAATCCGACAAAAACACACACTTCTCAGACAAGCTTATATATATCGATCTGATTGGTTGTGGCGAGACGTGGGTAACAGGACTGACATGGAATTAACTGATTGGCTGTTGACCAGATAAAGAG
This sequence comes from Festucalex cinctus, assembly GCF_051991245.1. Taxonomy (NCBI): domain Eukaryota; kingdom Metazoa; phylum Chordata; class Actinopteri; order Syngnathiformes; family Syngnathidae; genus Festucalex; species Festucalex cinctus. The sequence continues at coordinate 27,337,610 of NC_135412.1, forward strand.
ATTAAAGATTCTTGACATCACATAGCTTCTGACATCACATAGCGTCTTACCAGTTGAAACTAGATGCTGGTTACATCAGTTCATAACAGACACTTGACTTCACGGTCATGACCCAAACATAACTCTTGTATGTCCATAGTCATGACAAAAAAAAAAAGAAGGAAAGATTGATTGTGAGCGCCCGTTGTCTGTCTTCTCTTGTAGGTTCTCGTAAATATTGGAAACTTCTTCACATTTGAGTCTGTGTTTTTGTCCCCAAGAAAAGGAGTCTACAGTTTTAACTTCCACGTCATTAAAGTGTACCAGAGCCAGACCATACAGGTATGTCTTTTTAAAAACACGTTTAGGCTGGTTTGACACTGCATGGTGCACGGTTCAAGTGAATCAATTCACATTGTATGCAGTCAAGTGGGACCATTTTTATGTGTTAGCTATGTTGAGGGGGGGAGAGAGAGAGAGAGAGAGAGAGAGAGAGAGAGAGAGATCTTCAGATCAGAATCTGACAACACAGAAATGACATATGAATATGATACACGTGATGCATCTCCATCATTAAATAATAAAAATAATTGCTAACGGAGGTTACCGTCAATTAAATCAGTGGAACGAATTGTCAGCCCAGGTCTGCAAAATGGTATGCAATTCTTCAAAGGGGACATTTTGAATGTTAGTACAGCATATAAATAGAGGATCTGGAGCGACACCCACCTCTCAAAAGTAAAATTAAGCAACCAAGTCAATCTTTAGTATCTGCATATTCCTGAAAGTGTGAGTGAGCCATGTACGGAGACATGGTAGAAAAACAATCTTTGCGTTTGCGTGCCCTCGCAAAAAACTTTGCGTTCTCTCGCAAAGATTGCGAGGGAATGCAAAACAACCTTGCGAGAGAACGCAAAGTTGTTTTGCGAGGGAACGCAAAGTTGTTTTTTTCGCCTACCATGTCACCTTAGCTGCTCCGTAAACACTTCCGGGTCATCTTCCCTGTGACCAAAAGCGACCTGTAAACAAAGCAGTGGAAAAATACATGCTCATTCTAGTCGCTTTGGGAAAGCTTTCCCACTGTTTTGTTTCATGTTTACAAATGTTCCGTCCTCTTGCTTTCACATGGAAGATGACCCGGAAGTGTTTACGGCGCAGCTAAGGTGAGATGGTAGGTGAAAAAAGCAACTTTGCGTTCCCTCGCAAAACAACTTTGCGGGAACACAAAGTTTTTTTTCTCTACCATGTTACCTTTGGGGCTCCGTAGCCATGCTACTGGGGCTACTCGACAATTATCCCCACACCAAGGTTTTTAGCCAATGGATTGGCATCTAGGTTGGACGACACTCGGAAAAGAAAAAAGAAAAAAAACACACCTTGACGCTGTGGCCGTAGCGCCATCACGTCAAAGGCAAAAGGTAGTGTTACTCCATTGTCAGCACAGATTAGCTTCAGCTAAGAGTTTGCAACATTAATATCTGATAATAAGGAAGGGGTTGGCATTTGTGTTTGGTGATTCCATGCACCACACGGCTATACTAATTAATAGAGAAGGATACAGAGCACTGGTACTAAATTGGCCCCGGGGCTGAATTATTCAAAACTGGAGGATCGATCGGCTCCATCCTTGAATGGACGGTGTGTAAAAATTCACCGCTAGATGTCACTATATATCAACATCTACGGTGACTCAGAGAGACCACACTTTGCAAGCCTACCACCAGTTCTCATTTTATGTGAGCGAGCATCTTGGCAAAAAAACAAAACAAAAACAATATTTACAAAAAAAAAAAAAAATTAAATAACAACTTAACAGACAATCCATTATTATTCAATTCATTATTTACAACCGTCAAAAATGTCTTTGCGAACAAGTATTTTAAAAATTGAAAGTGTTTTCAAAAGTTTTCAAAATTATATTTGCATCATTCCAATATATAACTCCAACAACACAAACACATCTTGTAATTCCTTTAACAGCTTTTTGTACAGTATACATGGACACACCTCTCAAGTCATATTGAGACTCTCAAATTGCAAAGAACTTTTGTATGTAGTAAGGAAGAGATTGAGATTTATTGCTATAAAAATTATTTGCACAATTTTATAATATGTCTTTTAACTAGAAATGAGAAAAATGGGTCAGTATGAGCCTAATAGTCAGTATTATTAATGGTACGTATTGCTCTTTTTTGCAAGAGAAATAAAATTATGAGATAATTTTTTAATTAGTTTTTTTTTTTTTTATTCCTTTTGAAAAAACTGTTGAGATTTTGTCTGATTGATGTCTGTAACAGCCAATCACGGCTTTTCTGAAAATAAAATTAGGTATATGCAGACTTACATGCAACAAATACGTCAATGTTGGCGTGCAACAAAGTGAAGCTGAAGTTTTTGTTTTTGTTTTTAAATTTGCTATTGCTTACTGTGACAAGACACTGTAAATTATGGATGTAAGCATACATTTCTATATGAACACTAGATGGCTTGGCGCACTGTGAACTAATGAGAAGTAATGTCACAGGGCGGCCATCTTGGGACAGGGCTTCTTGATTACTCATACCATTACAGTCGAGCACGGACTATGTAATAACTGATGATTGCTCCCAAATTCTCAACCAATTTTAAAAAAGCAGCGATTTAAAAATTCAGCTTAATCATTATCTGTGTTGACAAGGATTGCAATAAACATATACTTTATAAAATTCATTTGTAAAATTAGCACGGTGCACCAGAGTAGTCCCCTCTCCTAAGAATAAGATGGCCAACCAGTGACGATGCTGCTGACTCCGCCTTGAGCCATCTCGTGTTCTTATAGATATCTATGATTTAGTATCGAGAGCCAGGGACACCCTTCATGCCACAGTACAGCAAGTGAGGAGGGATCAGTGGTGTAGTCTGTGGTATACGCATTTACGTGGCCACTTCCAAATCCTCAATTTTGCGTCTACCCGCTTCTGAATCCTCCTCAGAGAATGAATAGGGCGGGTCACGCCGAGGACTTTATTGTTAACGCGTGGCTGCCAATGCCATTCCAGTTGATTGACAGGTCACTCCGTCTCCTGCGCAATGATCGTAAATGTGAGCAAGGCAGAAATAAATCAACGTCTTTCCAGTGAGTGACGGCATGTATCCAAAGAACATACTGTACATATGATGAAAACATCACTCACGGATAAGTTTTAAAGTTGTTTTAAATTACTGGAAATATAAATGTACAGAGGAGGTTTTTGTTGGCCAATACATTATAGTGAAACTGTGCGTTTTGGCTAGGCTAACGTTATGAAATGTAGCGTTATCCTAACGTTAGCAATTTAACCCGAACTAGCTAGATTAGGATCATGTATTGCAGTGGTTCGCAACCTTTTTTCAGTGATGTACCCCTGCAATATATTTTTTAAGCGTAGTACCCCCAAACCAGCCTAAAGAGTTTTGGATGAACAAAACAAAATAGTGCTGTGCCATCATGTGTCTGGTTTTAATTTGGGAACTGTTTTTAACTTTGACCACAGCCCCACTATGTATTGGAAGAAAAAAAAAAAAAAAAAAAAGCAAAGAAGCAATTATCTTATAATTGTGCAATAATTATCAACATAACGTGTCCTCCTTTGTGATCATGATGGTACAGGTTGTTTTTCAAAACAAATAATTCAGTTAACTTTAAATAAAAGCAGAAACTGGAAAAAAAAAATTAAGATGGTTTCTTGCATGTATGCTACTTTTTCCATATATTTTAATAACACACGTACCCCAATTTGAGAACCACTGATGTTGGGAACCCGCGTAATTGCTTCAAGAATTGTATAATTAACCCAGTTTGCAAAGACTGTTACTTATGCCAGACTGAAATGTTAGATGAATGAAACTGTAATAATGTCCAGACAAGAGATTATCTCAGTGTCTATGAAGCTCCCCCCACCTTATTTTTAGATCTAAATAACGGTAACCGTTAATGTATTCTGTATACAATAACTTAAAGTAATATAGCCCTAACTAACTTATATGATGTAGTTAAATTTTATAGTAGATAACATTTTATTCATGTTTACCTCACAATAAATACATTTTACATTGCAAACTACTCCTAATACATTCATGATAATTTTATTATTCTAAAACAGGGCATTATTCTAGAAGGGAAAAAAAATAAATAAATAAAATTGAGAGTATACCCACTTCTCCAGGGACCACTACACCACTGGGAGGGATAAATTACATTAGTGCAACTAAAGAGCCATTTGAACACGTTTCATAAAAGAATCCACGGGAATCCACAAACCCTTTGGACATCTAAAATGAAGTATGGTTTTGCTTTCCTTTTTTTCTTTTAATATAGGCTGCAAACACCTGTTGAATCCGGTGTCCCATTCAAAGTAACGTCAGCGTATCCGCCATATTGGAGGTGACAATTGTATTCACCTTGAAATCAACAAATCATTTCGTAACATTCAATTCTAATGACATAATACAATCAAACGTAATGGTTCCTTATTAATCCAGCAAGTTGTGGCTTGATGACACACCTCCAAGGAAGAAGTGAAATAGGATTCTTCACAAATATTTTCACATTGCCACATCCAATACAGCTGTGGCGCCATCTGTCAAGCCTGATTCATACTACTGCGTTTGCTTCTGCGTTAATGACCGCCGCACATCACGTGATTTACGCTGAGAGGTTTGCCATAGCTTGCGGCCGGGTACTGCGCACGTCACCCATCCTTGTACGACGTAGAAGGTAGGGCGTAGCATCGCTCGTGATTGGTCCGTGATGCGTGATGGTGTACTCGGCCCACGCCAACCCACCGAATAGTTCCCGTGAAGGCAACTGTTTGTAAGCGCAGGCGGCGTGGATTCACTTCCCGCCCGGGAGACCACGTTTATGTGTGATTGTGTGGATGTATGTGACGAAAGCAAAAAACAAAACAAAAAAACAACAACAACTGTTTGCTAAGCATGTAGTGTGTTGTGCTCTGGCATGGTTACGGCCGACAGTAACCGTGACAAATTAGCATTAAATAATTGCTTGCCTGATCGCTGCTCAAATGTTACAATATGCATTTGATGCTAGCTCGAGGTATTAAAAGACACACAAATGGCAGCCAACTCTTCAATCCACATTTATTTCCCCTTCATGTGTGCTCAAAATACCATCGAGTTTCACGCAAGTCATGCAGTGTTATTTAGGTAGGTTACGTTAGCAACTTAGCAGCTGCTAATTGGGCCACGGCCGCCATCATTTATGCCGTAAAAAGTCTTCTTTTTGGTGTTGGTCAGTTATTAAATTCAACTGTGTAATATATATTAAACCGTAGCAGCACAAACAAATGAAACAGATTCTCCCACATTTTGCATGTGTAGGCTAGCTAGCTTCAGGCAAGGTAGCATCTGCTGATTCATCTACCATGTACGACGTGCCCGGTCACATTTTTTGTATTCATTTAATAACTATACAATCGTGCTACATCTACACAACAAACTGATTCAGTAATTGACTCACCTAATTGCTACACAAGCAATGAGGAGGATCCCAAATCCTCACTCTTGTTGTTCACACTTTTTAAGGCTGCTGTGATCCATTGTGATCTTTTTTTTTTTTTTTTTTTTTTTTTGCCAGCTCTTCTCGTTCTTCTTAATCTTGATCTTCATCTATCATCGTCAAAGTGTGCCGTATGCCATTTACTTAAAGTGGCGGACGTGTTTTCTTTACTGCAAAACTGAAATGGCGGCGCGTAATGCCCATTTTGGGATGCGTGACATCAACATCCAGATCTCTATTGATGCAGATGAAGGTGCGATTGATTTATTTTCACTGTTGGCGATTAGAGTCACTACGACATGAATGGTCCAATTCAATCCAGATTGAATGTGAAATGTCTATTTGTAATGTTGCATCATCCACTGCACACCAGGAAGTAGCATGCTAAGTAATGTATGCAAATACGTCACTCCTCATTTCTTTTTTATTTCTGGGAACATTTTGGGTTTGTGATCCTCTTCACTTTCCGATTTAAATATAGTCATCCAAAAGCTCTTAGACTAACTTTGTAATCTGTTTCTATTGTATTACGAAGAAAAAAAAAAGAGGCTTGATTGGGTCCCAGGCAGAGAAAGCGGCATTTACCAATTTATATTTTCTTAAGAACACTCCACAACATATAAGTGTGTCATAATTGAAACACATCATTTTTTTTTTAAATTAGACATTTAGATCAGATTAGATTTAAAGTACCACTGGATTGATGCTGATGGATGAAAGAACACATGAGCACTCAATTTCAGTGAGCATGTCACCATTTTGAACAGGAATTAAGACAAATCATATTCACCTTGCATGTTAAACATTGATTAAAAATGATTAACAGTTGTTGACTTTTGTGACTTGACAGGTGAACTTAATGCTAAATGGGAGGCCTGTCATCTCAGCCTTCGCGGGCGACAAGGACGTAACTCGCGAAGCCGCCACCAATGGAGTTCTGCTTTATCTAGAAAAGGAGGACAAAGTCTACCTGAAGCTGGAGAAGGGCAACCTGGTCGGCGGGTGGCAGTACTCGACATTTTCTGGCTTCCTCGTCTTTCCGCTGTGAAGAAGAAGAAAACAACAAGAGTTTGTAAACTGACTGACTTCTCTTTCGTGATGTGTCGTCGCCGTGTAACTCAAAACATGACTGCCAAAGCAGCGTCGCAAAAGTGAAGATGCTTTTGTTGAGCGTGATCCTGTCAATCAAGCTACGCCCAGAAAGAAGCCTTCCACATCCTGCGAGCACTTTGTCGTCATGGCAACTGTTGCTCAGGTGTGTCTGCCTTTTTGCTGACTGAGGTTTTTGTGTTGTCGCCAAAACCCATTTGATATGAAATATGCTTTTAATGTAGCTAACATCGTTGTCTGATTAAAAACACGTATGTCCACTTAATGACAACATTGGCAACCATTTTTATTTATTCAATTTTTTATATATGCTGTATGTATGATATATAAATGAATGTCCGTAGTGTCCCCTGTTATCTGACACTGCATGTCTAAGCAGATGCTGTCTCGACTGCCAAGAAATGTTCATTCAATCACATACAGTGGAACCTCGAAAGCCGAATGGCCGTGAGGTCGTACACTTCGCAAGTAAACTGAGGAGCCCCGTACACAGGAAGTTCAGCGAAGTAGGTAGATTGACATTCAAAGGAGCAAGATTTGAGCGTCAGCATTATACACCGCTGCTAGTTATCAAAGTTAATGTTGGTCTTTAATAGTAAAACCTTTGTTTTGCACTTGTATGACAAGAATGTAAAAAATATATGACAAACGCGAGGTGGGTCTATCAAGCAGTTACCGGCCTTTATCATTTTAAACTAAAGAACAATTGTTTTGTTTTTATCAGTTTTAGTGGCAGACTTTTCTGACACTTGCATGACAGTTGAGAATGTTAATGTTACTTAAAACATTGCCTGTACAGTCAGTAAAGGTTTTGTGATGGGTGACAGTTGGATCAGACGATTTCTATAAATCACTTTCAGATCCCAAACAAATCTACGTTCAACCTTCGAGGTTCCATTGTATGTTACATAGTGCACGTCCTTGTTCATTTTGTTTGTCGGAATGCCGAGGATTAACACTTTCCTGAACATAAGGCTAATCATGGGCAATGAAAACATTTTGCTGAATTGAAGTCAATTAATGCACATGTTAAAAATAATGGGGCCACATTAGCCTTTCAATGATGTAAAGATTTGATGACATTGTGAACTTTATGTGGTCATATCGTTGGCTCGCCGCAAAGAGCAAAAACGGGTGTTACCTGTTTGACATCTAAAGTAAAAAAAAATAAAAATAAAATAAAATAAAATACAAAAAAGCTCATGTTACGATGCACATCCCTGTCAATCTGCTTAAAATGTTTGCCAAAAAGAAAAGTATATCTGTAAAATACAATGATGACAATAAAGATTTACATTTGTGGTAACTGTGTTGAGTTTCCAAAATACTTTTATTTTACCAAATTACTGTACATGACATGGTTTACAGCAACCAAATGCTGCTTCTTGAGTGGAGAGTACTTAAGACATCAAAAGCACACCACACAAGAGATTGAATGACTTCAGATGCTTTTTGTAGTCAACACTATAGTGATGACCTTCACCGACAATCACGAGTCTCCTCCCACTAACCAAATGTCAGTCGGACTACCAAGATTTACCTTTGAGAAGCAACTTCGTGCCATACTGAGAAAATAAAAGGAAGAAGAAATAGAAGATGCTGGAGCTGTTAGCTGACCTGCTAACGACATTACCATCGACAATTCTTCTCCTTGTCATTTTAATTGTGGTGAATGACTTTGGAGTAATTCTGTATGTTGTCGGACAGCTGCGCAAGGTTCAGCTCATTCCGAATTGACTATTGTTTGGATTGAAATCAAAATCACGCAGTCTGCGGCTCAGCTGTGGAGTGGATTGACGTGTCTGTTTTGTTATAGCGCACGCAATGTTTCCTATGTAACTTACATTCAGCACTTGCATTACATTTCATCAGCAGTTTTTAACATCTGGTGAATAGCTTGATAAATTAACATTCCTAATGGCACAACCTATAAAAGGAAACCTTTCATCGAAAGCTTATCTCTCCACTGTTTGGATTTAACAGTGACAGATAAGAGAGACTCTTTGGGGGTTGGATTTCATCGTTGCAATTCATGGCTCTTTGGTAAGGTTTTATCAAATCACACAGACGGAGTGCAAGATCGTACTTTCCCTTTGCAAGTATCTTTTGTTTTGTTCTCCCCGTTGGAAAGATTGTTCAACAAGATTGGAGGAAAAGTACACTTTTAGAGTCACTTTTAATTTACTTGGCATTTATAATAATTGTACTCAGCAGCTAATCAACTTCATTATTTTCTGAAGTGGGCATCATCATAACCTATTAAGGAAGCAGTATGCTTACTGGTCATAGTGTGTGTGCGTCCGTGCATGCGGTGTATTCAAAATGAACACCACACGATACTTCCAAGTGTAATTTGCGAGCATTTTGTTCAAAGCCCGAAACTTTTGGATGAACGTGACTCAGTTCATTTGAGCTCAGCCGCAAGTGTGTCAGCAGGAAGTGGAAATGGAAAAACAGCATCTGTCACTCACGTGAAACTTCAGCAAATGGCCAATGAGCAGCCAGCGTGCAGGTGGGAGAGCGACTTTGCTGAATGGACTACTATGTCATTCTTCGCACTCGTTATATTAGTTTTGGATTTTTCATGACAGTTTTTATTTCGTTAATTCAATTCATTTAAATTCATCTTGTAAATGTACTTGTGAATGTGTCACTTTCCTTCCATGAACCCTTTTTATGGTCGTAATAAACATATAACCACATTTGCCATGTGGCTCTTACCTTGACAGATTCCATCAAAATGGAGTCTTCCCCTTAAACATGTAGTCACATGCTCAATTTCCATTATGGTTTCTTAGCAACAAGAGGTGGCTCAACTTGCCCCGGTTTCCCTAACGTGATTCCGCACATGACCATGCAAGTACAGTCAAACCTCGGTTTTTGAACATAATCCGTTCCAGAAGGCTGTTCCAAAAGTGAATTGTTCGAAATCCGAAACATTTTTTCCCATTAAAATTAATGTAAATAATTTTAAACCGTTCCAAGTCTAAAAAAAACTTTTTCCAAGGTTTTTTTTTTTTATTTTTTTTATTTTTTTACTATTTTACACCATAAACTGCACTGTATACTGTTTACCATAAATAGAAAAGGGTAGAAATAGACACTGTTTTGTTTTAATAGAAGATATCCTATCTAAAATGATGAAAAAACAAAAACAAATTGCACTTACAGTATTTCTTCAATCTACATACATATGTTCATTGTTTGCAGCTTTTGGTTTAAGTTGTTTGTATCTGTATGCGTGTGTGTGCGTGAGTGAGAGTGTGTGGTTTCCTAAAGAAAGACAGAAAATAGGCCAATAAGTAAATGTATAAACATAAGTTAAGGCACTCACATTAATAAACAAAGCAAATTAAATTAGCGCAGTTAAGCTAGCAACATTTCCGGTATGCGCTCTTATTATGAAACTAAACGGTGACACTTCCGGTTTCGGGCTTAGCAGCGCAACATCAACGAGTGCTATGTGGTAACGTGCAGATGAGAAAACACCGCCCAAACATTCGTAAGAAACATTTTACAAGGAACAAGCTATAGCTGATTCTGGCAAGAAGGTTACAGACAAGAAATAAGGACAACAAGGACTCACAAGTCATAGACGCACACCACTGGACAAACTCACAACACGGCACACGCTAGCGCCAGACTTCCTGCTGCTATCGTTGCTGGCGAAGACTAAAGGCCTCAGTATACTTCTGCTTGAGGATCACGCGGAGACGTCACGGTTTAGCTCCGCTCGTGCGTTTGCCTTCCAACTTGTGCACAATACACATCACAATACACATCGGTGTCTGCTGTAGTTTCACTCCAAGCCGGGCTGTCGCTATGGCTGGGACGCCAGAGTAGAGATTCCTATTTTATGACGAATTCAGGAAGTTCAATTTAATTCAGTAAGAAGAAACAAAGCCGAGGGGAGAGTCGGCTCATCACCGTGGCAATTATTTATTGCCAATTTGCACCGGTGTCGGCCGTAAACATGCCAAAACACAACAGCCACGCGCTTAGCGAACAGTTTTTTTGGTTTGTTTTCCGCCTCTCGTCTCAGGCATATATCCACATGCACAGCCGTGGTCTCCGAGCAGGAAGTCGATTTGCCCTCTGCCTGCTGTGTTTCCCAGGTGTGTCTTGTTAGTGCGTCGTTAGTGTTGTATTTAGTCAGTGGGGGTTTGTTCACACGTCGTGGTAGCATTGTCTTGTCTTGTCCTGGTGTGCTGTGCTTTGTTAGTAACGTTTGCTATCGAGTCTAGTCGCCACGTCTAGTCAAGTTTCTCCACGTTTAGTCAGGTTCATCCACGTCAACTCAAGTTTCTCCACGTCAATCCAAGTCTGTCCATGTTCTGCTAAGTATGCCATGCCAAGTCTATCCACGTCATGCCAAGTCTGCCCATATCCTGACTAGGGATGTAACGATATTGGCAATATCGTGATATCGTGATATTGAAATTGCCACAATATCGTTGTCGTAATGTTCACAATATTTAAAAGGAACACATCTGTTAAAAAAAAGTCAGGTTGATTTCCATTTGTGCAGTCCTAGCACCCTCTGGTGGCTAGTTTATTAGTGCAATTAAATTTTCATTAGGGCTGTTTTGGGCTTCTATGTTTAAAATCTATGCTAATTGTCAGATGAAGGGGAACCTAATTTGCTTGTGAAGCAATCAATGTGTGCTTGCATTAGCAAGTAAGTGCCTCAATATTGTTATTAGAGATTGTAGGTGGTTTAAATGCATTGTTGTTATGTAGAAAAGCGCAATATTGTGCTTTTTTTTAGTATGAGCTCTTTTTTTTCCACAATATTGTGATCTTATTTAAATATCGCCAACCCCCCCACAATATTGTGATAATTATCGTATTGTGACCTTCATATCGTGATAATATCGTATCGTGATGTTTGGATATCGTTACATCCCTAATCCTGACAGGTGTAACTCAAATTAGGCCCAATTTATCGGAATGTATGCATGCAAATGAATTTAATGCTCAGTGTACACATTGATTTGTATTATTTGATTGGTTAGATAAGGCAAGAGGGAGTTTCCTGCTCCTCCCCCAACAATAAACATTACGTTCTAATGGACTATGTTCAACAAAAGAACATGTGAAATAATGTAATAGCATATAGGAAAACACACATTCGCATATCTCAAATGTAAATACATTCGAGTGAGTCTTGTACAAGCATATAAACATGTCAACACTTGAAAAAATGAAACTGAATGAACCGAACCCTATTCACTTCATACCAGCCTACTATGGCAATATATACAGTATTACTAATGTATCTTTACAAAATGTCCTATTTTGATTTTCTTTGCAACCCTTTTCAAATGTAAACAAGTTTTGGCAACCTCCATTCTGTCTCCGCTTCATTGCAGTAGTGACAATGCAACATCACCTATAAATGATACAAACGTAAGGCCAAAAAGTTACTGGAAAAGAAAGAAATCATCAAATTCAAGTCATCAGTTTGAGCAAATCCAAATATTCAGTTCAGAGATTAAAAGTGTGGAAAAATAATTTGCACACATAAATCAAAGTGGAGGTTTGTGGCCTTCCAGTTTGATTTGACAGTAAATAAGTGCTTTGCCTCCACCGGGAATCCTAATCAATTATGAATCCTTTCTTGGCTTGAGCTGATGTTGTCGACGACGCCATGTGAAGCACTCAAACTTGCACAAGTCCTTGAAAGCTGATGTGTTGTGTAATTACATTTTGTCTCCGTTTTTCACAGAATACAATTTTAAAGCCCATTTTCAAACTAATTGTGTGAATGTTGAAATAAAAGATCACAATATCTATGTAATGAATATATGTATCCATGTGAGTTTGACCAATGTGTATCAGATGTTAAGTAAAAATATACCTTTACTGTCAAGTGCCAATCATCGGCTCCAAACATTTCGGCTTTGACCCAAAGTTGTCGATGTGTTTCATTAAAACAAAGTAACAGTGATCAGCTCTTGTCTTGACCATCTTGTGAGTTTTCGCTTGTTATCAAAAGAAAACAAGCACACAAAATAAGCACTGAAGTAGCCATATGTTGAAAAAGTTTCATGTAGCCGTTGTGGCATTTCGACAGCACGTGGAGGAAAATGCAGATAATCATTTTACGTGAAGTCAAACTTGTCATTGAGTGTGCACGACAACATCTGACAACAATGTCTGTTGTCATAAGCAAAGATTGATGAGTTATGTCACAATATTTTGTCCCTCAGCAGTTGTGTAACTTAGTTACATTAGCAATGCTGTTGTTAATGTAGTACTTTCATAAGATGTGGTTTATTTTTACGTTGGCATTATACAACAATTTGTCATGATCGTCTTTATGCATTTTCATAATGTAATCACCAACATTTTCCTATTCTATTATGTTCTAAGTGTTTTGTACACAACAATAAACTCAAAGTTTAAATATGATTCTGAAAAGTGTTTCCTAAATGGCTAATTGAGAAAAGTCATATTTTAATAGGTAATTTAGCTTCTTGATTTTGACCATTATGCAATAATCAGTGAACTTAAATACGTTTATATTATCTGATCAAAGCACTGCATTAATTATCCAAGAATTTGCAATTGGTTGTCAAACAGGCCGGTATATTGTATCTAAGTTATTTACAGTGCACATTCTACATATTATTCATGAACGGCTGCCACGCATACTTGCTTATTCTCAGTGCTTGATGATGTTTAATATATACAATCATAACACAGTATGCACAGGAGATATTTTGGGATTTCTGATTCTTCGATATTTTCATTCCTGTGTTGCTACTGACCACTTCAGAACTGTAAATCCCAAATGTTCCCACTGCGGAAATAAAAAAGGCTTATTCTGTTCTATGCTCAATCCCTTTGCAGTCGAGGAATAATTCAGGAGAAGCCTAACAATATAACTGTAAGCTTGTTTTAAAATCTTTTTTTCCCCCCAAGGGTAAGAAGAACATCAAAATGGTGTTTCATTCAGTCAGACCTGTAAAAATTACAACCAGTGATACAGTATGTATGCCTGGCCAGCAGTTGTCAATTAATGTGACTTGATGAGGAAACACTACACACATGCCCTCACAGAACATATCCATGTTGTGAGCAACATCAATATATTCTGAACAAAAATGAAGCAAGTTTCTGATTTTTGCTATTTATAGGGCGGGTTATGTTTGAGTAAGAGGCACACTTTTGTTTTGTTCTATTACCGTCTGAAAACATAACTTGTTCATTCGGTAGTCTTACCGATTCAACGTCTTATCATCATTGCTCTTTTTTTTTTTTTTTTTTTTTTGTGTGTGTGTGCGTGCGTGCGTTTGCGTGTGTGCGTTTGCGTGCGTGCGTTTGCGTGCGTGCGTGCGTGCGCGTGCGTGTGTGTGCGTGCAAATACGTATAAATTTATACTCATTAATTCACCTAAAGCCTTATAAATATCCCATTACCCTTCGCCTTAACCAGGTACTTCAGAATCTTGCCAGAGTCGTGAGGTTCAAATGGTCAGGAGACCAGAGAAAAGGTCAGAAAAAAAAAGAAATAAAGAGAAAAGAAAGGTAAATCAAAGTGAAATCCAGCACCGACCAAACACTTCCTGCCTTCCCCATGATTACAAAATCAAAGTCTTACGCCAACCCCGGAAGCCTCTAAATTCCAACAAATTATCGAGATCTCAAGAGACCAGAGGAAAAACTAAAGAGAGGAAGGAGGGAAGGATCGATAAGGCAGAGTGAGATCCATAGAAGCCAGTACATCCAATCCATCAAAGTGAAATCCAGCACCAACAAAACCCCTCCTGCGTGGTTAAAAAACCAGAGTCTTATGCCAGCCCCAGAAACCTCAAACCTCCAATAAATTGAGATCTCAAGTGACCAGAGGAAAAACTAAAGAGAGGAAGGATAGATAAAGCAAAGTGAGATCCACAGACACCAGCACCCACTGATTCAAGGGGCTGTGGGAGGGAGAGGCAAATTCTGTTTGAGTTTCAGTAGATGCTGGTGCGATGGATCTGCCATGCATAAGGACCACCACCAAAGAAAGAAGCCGTCAACCGCGGTCCAGCAAAGCGAGCACCCCCCCCCCGAAACCCCCAGGCCGCGGCAGCACCAAGGCCACCCCCAAGCCACCCGAGCGGACACCGGTCGGCGAGCCGACCCAGACGCCCGGAACACCCCCACCCCAGCCCCGGCCCACACCCCCGAGCCCAAGGCCGCAGAACGAGGCCCGGCGGGCCCCCACAGCGCCCCACCGGTCCCCAGCCCCCATCCCCCCACGACCCCCCCGCACCCCACCCAAACCCGCCACCCGCCACGACCCAAGCCCCACCACCCCCGGCCCCCAAACCCCCGAACACACCCCGACCCCCAACACCCAACCACCCAACCCACCCATACCTCCACCCCCCCCAAAAAATTAATATGTATAGTGTGGTGCATTAAAAAAGGAAATGGAGGGACAAAGTGGTGGGGCAGGGACACAGATGGGGGGGACCACAGCGCTGCCAGGCACTGCATTCCATCCCCTCTGATGGCTCCCCGCCCCAACTCACCCCTCCCCTTGGACATGAAGTGCATTAAAATTGGAGGGGAGTTGAAGGGTGAAGACGGTGGTTCCACCCTTCCCCACCCCACCAAGAAATGTGTTGTGTTACAACTTGTGACAACATAACTTCTAAACAAACATATTGTGATTTAGTGCATGTTTTCAAGAGCTGGATATATTTTTTCTGAGATAAGTGCACCGGCGTTCCCCTTGATTGCGTCCACAGGGTCACATAACCCCCCCCCACCCCCTGAAGTGAACTGTAACTAAGCATTAGTCAGAGCGGCATGCAGTCTAATGAGCAAACACACGGTGGCTCATGATGATGATGATGTGTTGTCCCGCTTCCCGTCATCCGCTCAGCGCCCATGAAGGAAGACAAGACTTTATTGACGGTCCTTTCACTCCCGCAGACGCTAAAGGGAACAAAACAAATGTCTGTTTGGGGACCATAAAAGACGCCCCTGACCCACCCAGCGGCTCTTCCATAGCAACCGTCACTAGGCACAGCGAGGCCTGTTGAGGACCTCAATATAAAAATCTGAACAAAAACAAGTTCACGTTGCTCTGACACCATTTGAACGAGGTATAGAAACACATTTGCAGGTTTTCACATTATTTTGTTATGCACGGATGCAAAAACATCTCACATTTAAGTAACTGCCACCATGTGATATGCATTTGTGCCATTATCAGAAACTCATACTGATACCGCTGTGTTGTAAAACTAATCCATTGGTCCAACAACTTTGCAGCTCAGCTTGGATTTTGGCTTTGACGTCAAAGTGCTTTGTGCAATTTTGCCGCAAATCTTCACCCCAGTCATCTGAACGGCATGTTTTGGAAAGATGTTTTCTGACTTCGGCAGCTCACTAAAATTGACTCATTTTATTTCACACTTTTTTGGACAGGAACTCAAGAGACCAAACAAACAATTAAAAAGTTGGTTTTACATATTATGAAACATTTACGTTAAAAAAATAAAAATTGCAGACACATAGGCATAACGCAAAGGTGATTTGCACTTGTTAATCGCCAAATATCTAAAATGAAGTTTTTAAATAGTTCTTCATGATAAAATATCCATCCATCAATTTTCTAAAAACTCCGATGTAAAGGATTGTGGGTGTGTAGATGTGGGTGGACCCAAACGCAAAGAAACATGGACATGAGACAGACAGGAAAGGGCAATGTGAGGAACATTATTTACAAAAACCAAGTAACAGACTGGACAGAACATGAGAGGACTGGTCACTAAGACCAGACTGGACAAGGGGAAGCAGGTAGCCATGATGGGGCGGGACATGAGCGGACTGATCGCCATGACTGGACTGAACGTGGGGCGGTTTGACAGTACGTGGAAGACTTGGCTTTGACTTGACTTGACTTGACTTGACTTGACTTGACTTGACTTGACTTGACTTGACTTGACTTGACTTGACTTGACTTGACACCAACACATCAAGCCACAACAGGACAAGACAGGACAATGGTCCCACACCGCACGAACAAACAACACTGACTAAATACACCAACACTAACGAGCCACTAACAAGACACAGCTGGGAAACAATAGGCTGAGGGCACTGATTGGTCACACATACTGGGAAGAGAAGACACACGCAGGTGGACAAGGTTAACGATAACGAGACAAGGAAGACAAACCAGACAAAAGACAACGTGAATACCCAAAATACAACAAAAACCCAACCCCACCGAACCAAAACATGACATCACCTTGCAAGTGATGCTACACCCAAGACTGGTTCTCAGTCACGGGCAGACCATATATACGGTAGTCCAAAAAAAAAAAATAAAATAAAAAAAAAAAAAAAAAAAAAAAACATTCTGAATCTCATTCACACCTATGGGCAATGTAGAGTCTTCCATGAAACTATATTGCGTGTTTTTAAAAGTGGGTAGCAATGAAAACATGGGAAACATGTAAACTCCTCACAGATAACAAAAGTGAATCAAACCCGGTACTACTAACTAGTGTTGTTCCGATACTGTTTTTTGGATACCGATACCGATACCCAGGTTTGCAGTATCGGCCGATACCAATACCATACCGATACTTACGTTTTTTTTTTTTCCTCAACATGAAAAAGCTGTCCTGCTATTGGTTCAGCGCATTCAAGGGCCAATAGGATATCTTAGATTGGCATGCAGTGAACATGTCACATACCAGTGAAGACACAAGATGCTGCGTCCAAAATCCTATATTAGCGTTGGAATTAATGGTATCGGCATGTTACATGTGAGTAGTCACCGATACCGATACCACTGTTTTAATGCAGTATCGGCACCTCTGCCGATACCAGTATCGTATCGGAACAACAGTACTACTAACTGTGAGGCAGATGTGCTGACATAAAATAAAACAGCAAAACACACTAGAATCAGCCTAGATTTCGTTGCTTATTCATCTGAAAATGGGGAAATTCTAGAATATTTTTAGTTCTACCTTGCTCTGTTTTTTTGTTTGTTTGTTTTTTTTTATTATAAAAATATGTAATTCTCATCTATTAAGAGAAGAGCATTTTTGGAAAAGGGCTCAATCATCTGCTCGGCTGATCCTTGCCAGCATCATGACGCTAAGCACAAGTGACATGCCAGCTTTCAGTGTACCGTCCTCCGTCCAAATTTTACCTTTGCACGATATGTGAGTGAGTTGCATTATGTCAAGTCGATGCTCGTGTGAACGTCATGGGGCAGCGAACTGCCACTGTCTCGTGTAGGGAAGGATAAGACTGGTCTGATTCCTATAAATATAAATGGCTTTGATTGGCAATGACCACATCAAGGTGCAGGTGACTGTAAAAGGATTTTTTTTTTTTTTTTCATTGAATGTAAAAGAAATTGCCTCACTAGAAAAGGCCTTTGGAAGCAGGAAGTATAAGTAGTCCAGTTGGAGGCTCAAGGCAAGTCCAAGGCCAGATATATATATATATTTTTTAATTAATTAATTAATTTATTTATTTATTTATTTATTTATTTATTTATTTATTTATTTATTTATTTATGTTACAAATGTTATTTAGTAATTTTGGTATCACTTGGTCATTAGGGTATTCTATTAATGTAACTTTTGTAATAAACCTTTCAATGCATTGTCAGTGACTTTGGACACTGAAAATGTTCTTCATCCAAGGTAAACATCCCGATTTTCTGGAATATAAAATGAACATCAGTTTGACTCATATCGACTCAAAATGTGAAATAGTGAAGTCATCTGACCAGCCAGAATTAAATGAGTTTTGTCTCCAGTAAAGGATGGTTGTTATAAGCGAGGGGAGGAGGGTGGTCCAATGCAAATGCACCTCAGAGACTTCAAGAGACAATGAACATGACTCTCGCTCCCAGAAAACGACTACCAGAAAGGCTGAATGAAAAAAAAGCATCACTCAATCACATATTAGAAACTAAACAGAGACAGTGGATGAAAGCATAATTGTAAATCTCTGTCTCACCATTGTGAGTTGTACTCTCAGGTTGGATGGCCTGCGTTGGCGACCTGCAGGCTCGCTCAATTGTACACCGTTATTTGTAAGGCAAATCTTGGTCTGCTGCCCCCGCTATCTTTGTCTTTTTATCAGGCAGAGAAGGACCCGGCAGTATTTATTGCATTATCGGGACCTCTTTATGCTCTCTGTTCCAAATGCACAGAAAGAAAATGGCAGAAAGGCTTTTGGTTACTTTGCACCTTCAGCCTGGAATCTCCTGCAAAACGTCTTTCAAGCTCAAGAACTGTCCGTCCATCCATCCATCCATCCATTTTCTTGACCGCTGATTCCTCACAAGGGTCGCGGGGGGTGCTGGAGCCTATCTCAGCTGGCTTAGGGCAGTAGGCGGAGTACACCCGGTCGCCAGCCAATCGCAGAGCTCAAGAACTGATGTCCTTCATTTTTAAATGTTTTTTTTTTTTTCAATCTAAATTGAATGTTGATGTTTTAGCTTGGCTGTTTGAACAATTTATTCTTAGCCATGACTATGGCTGAACCCATAATATTGTGCTTTGTAAATTAAATTGTACTTTGTCGCTCTTTGTATGTCTGTAATTTTGTGTTTTTGATGCTGCCTGTCCATGTCTCGCCTGAAAAAGAGCTTCACGGTTGGGCCAACCTGGAAAAATAAAGGTTAGATAAAATAAATACTTTACGAATACAAATAGATTTTTATTGTATTTAAATAGATTTATCTAGTGATAGGCTACTTGTATTTCATTTCAGCAGTTATTTCTCTGGCAACTGAATTTACTTTTTTTTTCAATTGTAGTTGTTATCATGAGCTAAATTAGCGTTTTGTTGTTTTTAACTCAGTACAAGCACTATATACAGTAAGTTAATAAAATAGAAAGCATTTCGTGTGAAGAGAAGTTATTTTCTTTGTGCCAAACGACAGTAAGATTTTTTTTTAACGTATCGATGGATGGATGGATGGATGGATGGATGGATGGATGGATGGATGGATGGATGGATGGATATACTTAAAACTACTGAACACAGAAATGTGGCTGAAAAATGAATGTTGCCTTCTTCATGTTCATAAATGGTCAAATTAAAAATGCTTTTGCAAAACTATATTTGGCGTAAATTGTTACAATGTGCAGCTTTAAGTACATTTCAGAAAATGCACCTTTTACTTTTGAACAGTGAATACAGGAGTTGAATCAACACTTCTACTTTTATCAGATTCTTTTATTTTATTTTATTTTACACAACCAGTTGTACTTAATAGAGCAAGGCTAAACTGTTAACTCATTTGGATGGTGCCATCAGTGCACTTGCTTGTCTACAGTTGTGTCACATTGATTGGATGGACTGGATGCAACTTTCTATAAAAGTGAAAATGAATTCCTTAGTCACATCTTTGTCTGGAACAAGACCTTCAACAATATCCATTAAGAATGAGCCAACACTCGCGACTGTTGGACGACCTCCCTTGGCAAAATCTTTCAATATGTGTTTGGATAGTGTCAAAGCGGTCATTGTGTTGCCTTGCGCCAGCAGCAGCTCCTCCACGTGACCGGCTTGCTGAACGCCACTTGAACTTGCGCTCGTTAGATGGCGGCGTGAGGTCAGAGGCAGCGCGTGACTCATGATTAGCACACAAAGAAGTGTTTGAAATCTTGTGATAGAGTCAAGAAAGTTGTAAGGCCTTGAAATGATACTAAAACAAAGAGATATTCAACTGACTGAACATTACCATTTCTTGCAAATTAGAGGCTAGGTTAGCTCGGTGAGTTATTTAGTTATTTTTTCATCATTATATGCGGATTTTGGCTATTCATGGGCTGGGGCGGTCCCTATCGCCCATGAACGTAAGGGTCCACCATAGATGAAAACACATTTTCCACGGCCAATTTTGCTAGGGAATGGGGGGCAAGGGAATCAACACATTGCAATGATGACACTCGAAGAAAGTCAACAACACTGAGCTGTAATATATATATATATATATATATATATATATGTATTTGGATTTCACTGTAGAAAAACAACCTTTTCATCAGAAGGAAATTTATTCTCAGTCAAAGGAAAGGATCTCTCCTTCACAAAAATGTTAGTTTATCAAACTTTGTAAGTTGTTTGTGGGTGTCCACACATATTGAAATTCCATTCACCCCAGGTTAAAAAAAAACAACAAAACATTCCCTGTCCATAGCAATGCTGTTGAAATTAGAAAAAAAAAGATCACATGCTACACCAGGTGTGTCAAACATACGGTTTGGTGATTAAATCCAGCCTGTAGGATGGATTTGAAAGCGGATAAAATACTGGAATGACCGTGCAGTTATGTATTGTGTTAAAACTTCTATTAACGGTTGGGCTGTGCATGTGCATGTGCTGAGTCCTGACTTGTGATTGGATGAGAAAGCAAGAAAGCAAATAGGGCCAAGGCAATTTAAAGGAGAAGTCAACCTTGTAGATTTCTTGACAATAATATGTTATATGTGACCTCACAAGTCTAAACATTGCATTCTGATTAATATTACATTTGTGGAATATGAGTTATGGAACAAAATCTAGCTGTTTTTATCCATCTCAGGGGGGCGGCCATTTTGCCACTTGCTGTCGACTGAAGATGACATCATAGTTGCTCAGGGCTCAGACACCAACCAATCACAGCTCACCTGTTTTCTGAAGATGAGCTGTGACACCTGAGCAAAGGTGATGTCATTTTCACTGGACAGCAAGTGGCAAAATGGCCGCCTTCTGATACTGATAAAAAACTGGATTTTACTGTTTAACTCATATTACATAAACATAAAACACAATATTAACCAGAACACCACATTTAGACTAGTGGGGCTGCATAGAACATATTATTGTCAAGGATTTTTTTTTTTTTTTTAGTAGACGTCCCTTTTAAGAAAATTGTTCATTGTTATTACTTCAGCTTGATTATGACACAATTTGATGTTGATTTAAGATTTTCAGACAAAGTATTTTTTGGCCATGCTGGTGGTCTTCTCTCTTCTCATACCATTCATAGAGTGATTGAATCAAAACAACAACCAACCCCAAACAGGTCATATGACTGAGGGTGGTTTTGGTCTCTCAGCGTGAATGTGAGGATGAGGCGAGGGGAGTTGCTGAGTCATGTTTACAAGCAGGCAACAAGAGGGAAACTTTGAGCCGACTCAACAGGAATAACAAAGCGGATGAGCGGATATGTTCCACTTTTTGCATCTTCTGGTCTGTCAAAATCTTTTGATCATCGGCTTCCTCATTACAAGACACTGATGCTGTTATTGTGTGCTGTGTGTCACTATCACATTCTGTCAGATTAAATTCAAGTCGCACAAAAAAATTATGGGTCATTCCAGAACTGGAGAATTATTCGTCACATGGAATTTTATATGTATTTTATACATATAAAATACAGAAACATGCACTTGTTTTGTAAATCATTCTACTGAGACCAGATGTTACTGTTGCTGTGGTAAAAGTGAATCATAAATATTATGATATTTAAACTATCATCATTCTAAAATAGCTTTATTCTCTTGTTCCTCCCTCTAGATGTCCAATTTAGATTAAATAAAAAAGGCTTTAAATCAGTTTTTTTGTATGATTTTGTTGATATGTCTTATTATTAATAATTGAAAACATTGTTTGATCACAGCCATTTTGTTGATATGTCTTATTATTAATAATTGAAAACATTGTTTGATCACAGCCATTTTTTAGTAGAAATTATACTCTGAAGTTTTGTCTGTCAAAATCGACGTGTCCCTGTTTCTAAAACCTCCAAGTGACCAGCATCCAGTTCAGGGTGTACCCCACCTCTTGTTGAGGAATTAGAAAATGGATGAATGTAATATAAAAAAAACACTTACGTTGTGGGGCGGCACGGTGGTCGAGTGGTTAGCACGTCCGCCTCCCAGTTCTGAGGACTCGGGTTCGAGTCCAGGCTCCGTCCTTCTTGGGTGGAGTTAGCATGTTCTCCCCGTGCCCGTGTGGGTCTTCTCCGGGTACTCCGGTCTCCTCCCACATTCCAAAGACATGCATGGCAGGTTAATTGGGCGCTCCGAATTGTCCCTAGGTGTGCTCGTGAGTGCGGAAGGTTGTTTGTCTCTGTGTGCCCTCCGATTGGCTGGCAATCAGTCCAGGGTGTCCCCCGCCTACTGCCCAGAGCCAGCTAAGATAGGAGCCAGCACCCCCCACGACCCTTGTGAGGAAAAAACGGTCAAGAAAATGGATGGATGGACTTACGTTGTGTATTGGTTCCATGGTCTTGACACCATCCGCAAGCAGAGATCTTCTTGCAGTTCCTTTTATTGTAAACGTACCTGGCAAATGACGATCTCCTGCATGTACTCCTGCGAGTCCTTCCACCTTGTAGTCCGTGCACGTCTGTCTGCATTGAATTGAAATGGATGAATGAGGAGAGCCGCTTCGATTGGTTGTGAGTCGGCTGCGTTCCTTCCCACAGTGCGGCAAACGCCCAATTCTAACCGTTTGCCCGTTTACGAAAATACTAAAAGAAACAGAACTCCACTTGTGCACACAGCTGGACAGTGCTAGACTAGATGAAAATAGAGCCCATTTTGTTCAATGTTTGAGGTATTGCAAAGAAAGAAAAACACAATCATCAGTTGTATTTGGTGGGGCACTTTTCTAGCTGCCCTGAATGCAACATCAGCCCTGCCAGTCTACTCTGACACTTGCCACCCTCATAGGACACCACCTGCTTTATTGCTATTTTAAATATGTACTGTATTTGGAATTTAGGTTAAACAGAAGCAAGGTGAATTCCTTGAAGACGACTCTTCACTTGGTCTGACATTCAAAAGATGGAGAATGATTCTGCTCAAACTGTCAACATTAATTCTAAAGATGCCACTCTGTTGTTTCATTATCTCACCATTGTTTTTATTAGCGTCTTATCCTGCACAGTTGAGGTTCGTAATCTCGGAGGGCTTTGAAGAGAGAACAGTCTGTTTCTTTACCAGCATGTTGGACCCTCCCTAGGCCCGTCACCGTCTCCAGTTATTATTAGTTTTGACACACACACACAGACAACAAAAAAACTCATTTGGAAATCATAGTTGGATAATTAAAAACCCAACTCATTCCATTCCCGCAGGAAGGAGAGCATGGGATGCTTGCAGTAGCTGCCAACATGCTTGTTCATTCCCAAAAAGTTGATCACCATCAGCATGTCGTTGGTTGGTTCCTCTCGTGTCAACCTATTGAAATATTTGCAAAGCCTTCACAAATGCAAGTCAAATCCCGTGCATAATTTGCACAAGCAAAGGCATGGACAAAATAGTAAAAATATTCAGTCGGTAGCATGGCAACAGT
This sequence comes from Festucalex cinctus, assembly GCF_051991245.1. Taxonomy (NCBI): domain Eukaryota; kingdom Metazoa; phylum Chordata; class Actinopteri; order Syngnathiformes; family Syngnathidae; genus Festucalex; species Festucalex cinctus. The sequence goes on from NC_135412.1 coordinate 27,361,565, forward strand.
AAGTACCTGCAGTTTTCTAATGAATAAAGACAACAAAAACCAGAGGTGAGTAGGCCTACAAACAAAAACAGCTGGGGCTGTAAAAAATCAAAGATGTCCCACTGTGGAGACCCACCAGCAGACATCGTGCCTTCAATGCTTCACACTGACTCAGTGCATTTGCTCTTTGCTCTATGATATTTCATATAGAGTTACTGGTGACTTTGCCCAAGACAAAGCATTAGATGGTGCCATATTCTGTCGGAAAGATACATTTTGTGTTTAAGACAGAGAACTCTGTTTAGACTTTTTTTGTTTTTTGTTTGTTTAACATTGCATTATCAACGTCGCTTCTGGAATGTGAATTTTAAAATGTGGAAAGAAAAAACCTCTATGAATTTGCTGAGGTGGGCACGTCAATGAATTGTGGGCGTCCGTCAATCGTCAACAGTCGCAACGCCCTTCCGTCGTCTTCAAGCCAATCAGTGTCCATCAATGTTTCCGTCATTCGTCATTATATGGCCGTTCTGTCATTGACGGATCTTGTGAAGAAAGAAAAATAAAATCACTGTTGATCGTGCTTTTGTACTTGTCAGCCACTCTTCGGTTCCCAGGATACATTGAAGCAAGTTTTTCTGTCATAAGGTTGTTAATCATTATTGTTTGTGTGCTTATGTTACCCATAGTTTGTTGAATGTGTCTCTTAATTAACTATGACGTTAAATTTAAATAGCATGCTGTTAACATGAAACCCTGAAAGTAGTTGAATCCTTCCTTTTCTCCATGTTGAGTCTTCTTAAACTAGAGTGAATCTAAAATGCCACAAATTCAATCATGGTTGACAACATATATATAATATATATGTACAGGTACAATTCTTCTTCTTCACCAATGGAAATTCAATAGATGGAAGCCCTCCTAGGCGGCACGGTGGCTGAATGGTTAGCACGTCGCCTCCCAGTTCTGAGGACTCCAGTTCGAGTCCAGGCTCCGGCCTTCCTGGGTGGAGTTTGCATGTTCTCCCCGTGCCTGCGTGGGTCTTCTCCGGGTACTCCGGTCTCCTCCCTTATTCCAAAGACATGCATGGCAGGTTAATTGGGTGCTCCGAATTGTCCCTAGGTGTGCTTGTGACTGTGGATGGTTGTTCGTCTCTGTGTGCCCTGCGATTGGCTGGCAACCAGTCCAGGGTGTCCCCCGCCTACTGCCCAGAGCCAGCTGAGATAGGTGCCAGCACCCCCCGTGACCCTTGTGAGGAATAAGCGGGCAAGAAAATGGATGGATGGATGGATGGATGGAAGCCCTACTAAGTGATGTCTGCCAACTAGTGGTGAATGGTGTTTTTACAACTTAAAACTGATCAGATGTGCTCGATGAATATAATGTATCCCGCCAAATGGTTTTCCTCATACTTTCCAATGGGCGAATGTAAAACGAAATAAATAAATAAATAAATAAATAAATAAATAAATAAATAAATACATAAATAAGCACAATGGAGATTTCTGCTCCATTTTGAGTTTCAAGCCAAACACTTGGAGTACAGAGTTAAACAATCACAATACACAAAATCAATCAGTTTTATCCATCAATTTTCTAGACTGCTGATTCTGTTTGATTTCGGGAGAATAGCAGCCTTCACCCTGGACTGGTTATCAGTCAATCACAAGGAACATATGAAGCAGGCAACCATTTACATTCTCAAAGGGGAATTCAACCCAAAAATGTTCCTTTACAATATGTTCTATGGACTCCACTAGACTAAACACATTTTATTTTATTATTATTTATTATTATTTTATTTTATTTTATTAGATTTTATACATCTCAGGGCAGCCGTTTTACCACCTGAAATCAACTGAAAATGACATCACAGTTGCTCAGGGCTCAGATAACGACCAATCACGGCTCAGCTGCCAAACGTCATGACCAACAGTTGATGCGTGATTGATGATGACATTTTCAGTGGGCAGCAAGTGGCAAAATGGCTGCCCCCTGAAAAGGATGAAAACCGGTGGAGTTTGTGGCTTAATTCTTGTTCCATAAAAGTAATGTGAATCAGAATACCGTTTTTAGACTGGAAGGGATCCATAGAAAATATTGTAAAGAAAATTAGGGGCATCATCACCGAAAGTGAACCACTACACTATCAGTGGACCACTTCTATAAAATGTATAAAATAAAAATGTGCATGGTATTGCCCTTGCCCACTCCCAATCACATGAATGGAAACTCTCCTCTGTTATTCTTTTGTTTGCCATTAGTTCTAATCTCAGTATTTTCGCCGCGTACGCTGACCCGAATGCACAGCGTTATACTCCATTCTTTATCCTCTTTGTATGCCGCACTCTCTCAGCTCCAAAGAATTTTAAACCTCCCAATGTCCTGACACTATTGCATTTTTCATTGGTATTTTAAGCAAAGAGTTGTGAGGTCTTAGAAGACGGCTGGCATTAATTCCTCTGAGGTAGACGGATTCCACTTCTCCCTGGAAAGAAGCTTAACACAAAGTTCTCCCCCACCTCCAAATGACTGAACTTCTCTTTTCTCACATATTTGAGAGGCCCCAAGAACAATCAATAGACCATGACACTGGTGCCATTTATTATCCAGTAATCAGTAGAGAGGAGCATTACACTGTCTTCTCTGGCATTGTTGGCAGGGATGTAACAATAACAGCAATATCGTGATATTGCGATATTAAAACAGCCACAATATATAGTCGTCGTCATGTCATGACATTAAAAGCAGCACATCTTTTGAAAAAAAGTCAGGTTGATTTACATTGTAACCTGGCAATGGCCAAATAGATGGACATTACATATCCATCTGGTACCTCTCCACAGTAATTTCGTCGGGAAAAGGCGGGACATTCTGTACAATAATTCGAGCTGATTGGACGATGTGTTCGTCTTTCGTCTTCGTTCTTGCCAGAAGGGGGGAAAAGCACGAACATCTTACCAGCTAGAAATGCACAAAGCGCCTCTCGCTATTCAACATTCAACAAGGAAACGGTGAGTAATTTTGCAAGAACAGAATTAATTGCAGCTTCCATTCGTCCATGTTAGGTTTGTTTGTTCGGTCCGGCATCGGCGCTGGCTTCCTGGTTTCGTCACAGTTGCATATCCCGCCCCCAAACACAATGTGGCTCTGTGATTGGTCCGAACCCCGGCGGTTATCAGCGAGAGCGGTGCAAGATGTATTCTCCGCAGTTTGGCGCTCCTATGTTTAAAATCCATGCTAAAGGTCAGATGAAGGGGAACGTAATTTTCTTGGAGGAACTCAATATGTGCGTGCATTCGCAAGTAAGTGCCTCAATATTAAGTGTTATGTTGTTTATATGCATTGCTGTAATGTCCAAAAGCACGATATTGTGTTTTTGTTTTTGTTTTTACAATATTGTGACCTTTTTTATATCGCCAACCTCCCCACAATATCGTGATATTGTATTGTGATGTTTGGATATCATTACATCCCTAATTGTTGCACATGGAAATCAATGAATTGGGAGTAACTCTGTAATGATTTTACAACTGTTACTGAAGACATGTTTACTTACACCTCAATTGACCTGTGACCTGTCATCAAGTTCACCTTTATCGAGTCCAAGATAAGTTCGAGTCCAATCCAGATAAGATAAAGACAGAGAAATACTATTTTCAGCACCACAAAATTTGAGAAATATTATGAAAGCGGGAACTTTGAAGACAGAGTTTGACGTCTACTACTCACTAAATGTGATTACAACGGCTGATATTTTTCCTGACAAGACAAAAGGAGGCATCTATTTGGGGGCAAGTGGTCAAGTTATTTGGTAACTAAGTTGGCACGGGATCTAATCGAGTGGAGACCACTACTTGAGGAAGTACAAAGTCAAGGTATTTTGCATCATGTAAGCGGAATAATGTACTGCGCAGTCCAGGTGTGACGTAGTCTCAAAGTCTTTCAGAGGAATTTCTCCATGCGCATCACACTGATTCTGGCCAGTTTGGAGAGCCAACAATTGGAGTGTGTGTTGTCGTGCGACAACGTCTGAACAAAGCCGGCCTTTCGGAGCAGCGAGACGGCCCCCGTCTGTGGAGAGCTGACATCCAGCACAAGGCGAGCCAGGCCTCGCTCTTTGCAGAAGTCCAATGCCCGCTGGGTCAGCTGGGAGCCCAGTTTCCGGCGACGCCACGGGAACGCCACAACCAAGTGGGTCATCTCGCCGCTATCGCCGCTCCCGTCGGCCGACGAGCTTGTCCCCACGCCGCCGTTCAAGTTATCACGATGTCCATCTTCCTCCGTTTCCCTTCGCCCCATCACCGCCACCATGCCGACCACCCTGGGAAGTTCTCTGTCTCCCGTCTCCGCCACCCAGAAGCCGTTATTCGGCTTCTCCAGGTAGTTGGCTTGGATGTCAGCCATGTCCGTGCTGATCCTCCTCAGCATGTAGCCCTCGTAGATCTCGTGGCAGCAGAAGTAGATGAGCCCCGCCCAGGCCGTGCCGAAAAGTAGCGCCTGGAAGTAGGAGCTGCCCCCCAGCACGTATCCAGCCATGGAGATGCTGAGTGCCACACCCACGTGGTCCGGGTGGCTCATGGACTTGAAGAAGGCCGGGTATATGTTCTCCCGGACGCTGTCACAAAATAACTCCATGACCACACGGTGATCGGAGGGTCGGTATTCCCTGATGGTGAGCTGGACTGGAGGAGGGAAGCAAGGACAAGAGCTCAGCGAGGATAATCGACGTGAAACATTCCTGATGGATTTTCTAATATGTAACCTGAGAACGGCACTCTAGTTCTACTATGAATGGCTCCAAAGAGCAAATATATACATGTGAAAACTCAAATCCGGATCACAATGTTTACTAGAGGATCTTGTGGTGAGAATAACAAGACCAAAAACACCTCACAGAATTCCACAATCAACAAACTCAAGAAGATTCATCATAACTTACGGTTGTTTTTCTGGGCCATGACGACTCTTTTTTTGCCTTCTCCTACGTTTTCCGCGCACTATGAACTTCTCAATGCTGTGCATGCCCCCAAACTTAAGCTACGGCTAATCAGCCAATCACAGAGGGGATGTAAATTACTCCCAACAAATCCCTCTTACACCTCCCTCCAAACACAAACACACATTGAGATCATCAAATGAAACGGCTGCCTGAGTGGACACGCTTCAAATCAAATAAATCACAGTGTTGTTTGGATGATGGGATATCTTTCCAAACTTAATTATCTCAGCTGACGAACTCTGCAGTCAAGGAGGATGAGCGCAAATCCCGATTAAATTAAAGCCTGATGTGAATATAGTTTGTTCGTGCTTTTTTCCCCCCCAAGAATTAATGTTAGGTACAGCCGTGTCCTCCCACACACTATAGTGAAAGCAAAGTTGAAATGGTGACACACGCATGGTGGCAGGGTTCATGTCTTCTGCAATAGGGCCTCTCGCTCATCATCATCATGTGATCTCATTTGCTGTGCAGATGAACGGCCTTTAGACTCGCTTAAGTCCTTCATGGATGTGGGAACGCTGTGAGGACAAGCGTGTCTCGAGCAATCTCACAATGACTTTGGGGGTCGCGATCACACCTCAAAACTCCTTTCAGTCAAACACACCAATATATAGGTTTTCAATCTGCAGATTAGAATTTGGCCCTACTTAAAGGAAAACCTGACTTGCGAAAAAAATAACCAGCTATTGTGTGAAATGGTTAATTTCAACTCTTCCCTGTAAAAATTGTCAATTTATGTTGAGCGATTATGATTTTATTGCACTTTTTATTAATATTTTTGCACTAAGTACAGCATCGGCCATTTTGGACAGTCACGTCATCATGACTAGGGCTGGGTATTGCCGCAAACCTCACGATACGATACGCATCACGATACAGGGGTCACGATACGATACGTATCGCGATACATATGTATCCCAATACTTGATCTTCAAGGCGATACGTATCCCGATATTTCACATTCATTTAATTGCATTTTATAATAACAGTTATATGTATGAAGGATATGTTTATTATACTGGATGACAAAAACATTTTTGTTGGTAGCTCTACTGGTTTACCACCAAGCGGCATGCCTGGTCTAAATGTGTACGCACTGCAGAGCAAAGAGCAGTTTTCATAGACACACTGGGAAAATGTATTAATAGGCATGAGCCGATATGAGTAAAAATATCAAAGTATTAAAATTACAGCTCTAAAAAGTGCTTATTTGAAATATTTGGGGAAATAAAAACAGCATTTTTTTTCATGTAACATTTTATTTCGTTTTTTCAACAAAATATAGGAAAATTGGTACATTAAGACACAAGTGCCATGTTAAGTTTATAAGTAAATAAATGTTGATATTCTTCCTCTGCATTGATTGTTCTTAGCAAGACACAGTGTCCAATCACTAATCATACACTACTCATTAGTTGAAGGCAATTAACTTCAAAGACGCTGCTGGTTTTTATTTTTGTAGGTACAATGCAAGCTGCAAAGGCAAACGTTAACCTATTTAAAGTCAATGAGCAATATTGATTCTGACGCCTGCGTATCGATACGTGTATTGTAATGAGGCCCGCACCGATATATTGCTCTATCGATTTTTTGAACACACCCCTAATCATGACATATGTAAAATACACGTTGAGTGACATGCCTCCCAGTGACAACAAAGAGACTCACAAGGAATTATTGCATCCGACGGCGGACAAAAGCAGTACAGCCACGGAGGACTCGCCAAAGATTTGTATCCAGCCGAAAGTGACGATGAAACCGGCCGATAAGTAGGAATCGTGCTGCCTTCATGTGGTAACGAAATCATGTTCAATACCACATGTCAAGTAGAAAATTGCACGTGAACACCCTCTCATGTCGTATTTTTTACTGGAGAACTGGGTATTTATTTTGATACCCGAGTTTCTGAGCTGAGAGAACTTTTCACATTTCAACATGGCGGGGATTGCCGAAGGATTTGTGAATGGCAAGAAATATTAACACTTATAAAGGCGTTGTCGTCCGCTAGCAGGTTGTTTTAGAATCTACACAATTACGTAGCATACACAATCAATGTCCTGTCCTTTATAGCTCATTATTTGCCGTAATTGTTCGATTTTACGAGCAAAGATAACATCAGCTGCTAAGCACGCTTCAGCCCACATTAGGAAAGGAACACTCAAACAGTAAGGGGTCCATTTTCATGCTCAGCGCAAGTTTCGTGTAAAGTGTGGTCTATTGTGTGCATGAGTGGAGTTTTCTTCTAGTATTTTCATAGACAAATACAATTATAAACATTTACAAAGAGACCTCCAGTTACTGGTGACATAGCCCCAATGATTCCGAGGTACAATTGACAATTTAATACAATAAATCAAATAAACCTTTATTTTCCTTTGCCACAGTAAATATCATACATATCCTAGAAAAACAAATTTGAGCTGATGGACATGGCATTCAAAAATTTGAAGTCTGATTAAGCTCAGCTGGAAGGTTTTCCACCTCCCACATATCAAGACTATTTGATGGCCACTGCTCAGGGATGAAAACTATTTTAAGGTGACAAAAGAGAGAGCATAAAATATATAATGAAGTCATAGCTTATTACCAGAAGTCACTTTTGCCAGTAGTGTATCATGATAAAGCGATGGGAAAACAATCACCAACAATACAGTTTTATATTTGTTATGGATATTTAATACAAGTATTGATTATTTGATGCTGGTCTAGAGTTACTGTATCCACAGTAACATTGATAAGATACTGTATAATGCCGCCTCAAAATCTTGCAGGTATGACTCATTTAAAATTTGACCCATCTATCCATTTTCGAAACCACTTATCTCCTCTGATAAATGAAACATCATGGGGCCTTCAAATGTATGTTAAAATATGTGACATTTGTCACGGTAACATGTAGCCACATAGCATCGTGATATTAAGGTCAAGGTGAGAACACGTTACGATGCAAACAGGAAATCTCAACGAAGCTTTCAGGGGTGCATCCCGAAACGTCGCCTCCATCGAAGGCGTAGGCTGGCGCCTCTCAAGGGTGCAATTCAGGGATGTTCGTGTGAGTTACACACTCATACCTGCACTCAGGAAGGGCTCTTCCTCTACTACTGTATGCTTTTCTAAATGAAATTGACTGACCTTGAAATACACGGTTGGTAAAAGTTTATTAACAGGCCATTTCAAACACTATTCTTCTACCTTCAAAAGGAGACCCATAGAAATAGATAGCACTTCCAATGATTATTGTATGTTTCACAATCCCATTTTTGCTGCTCTGGATCAGAGTTGCAGGGAGTCAACCTGCGAACTATTCCAGATCTTGAAACCATTGAACTACATTTCTTGAAAACGCTCATTGGCAGGAAATCCCCGTTAAAACAACGTGATGAAGGGGTTACTTGCCAGAAGATTTTGGTGGACCAAATGGCACAACATTTTGTGGACTGATGAAAGCAAGATTGTTGGTTCTGTGTCGAGAGGCTGCAGACGACACTGATACACTGACTGATACACTAAATTCACAGTGAAGCACACCATGAAGCCAGTGAACCATACGTTTTGTTTTATTTTTATTATTTTTAAATCCTATGATGTTTGATATATTGAATTCATGAGATTACTTAAGAGCTCTTGTGACCTTATGCAGAAGGGGAAAGACACTTGAGAGACCAGTGTCATGAGCAGCATCTTAGTTCCAGCCCGTTAAGCTGGAGTGGTCAGCCCAATCATAAAGACATAAAGAAGAGACACAAAAAATGTGATACAAAAACAGAAATATTACAGTTAACCAATAACCACATTGATCTGGTCAGTGTTTGTACATAAATATGTCGACACTGCATTTGGTCTTTTTTTTTTCTTTTTTCTTTTTGTTGCAAAAATTATACTGGGTGTTCCAAAAGTCCCAAATTTTGACATTGAATATCTCGGAAACTATTAAGGATATAAAAACGCATCTGCTAAATTCAGAAAGCTTGCAATCTTAATTTTTACATGGAATGTTCAAAGATGTTCAATGTGAGCACCATTGGTCACACGACACACATCAAGCCATCAAATTCTTGCCAAACACGTCCCAGCATTGCATTGTCAATGGTTGCAACAGCTTCTGTTATTCGTGCCTTCAGCTCATCCACGTGTCTTGGAATAGGGGCACATAAACCAATCCTTTCACAAATCCCCACAAAAAGAAACCGCATGGTGTGCGATCTGGAGATTTTCTGCGAAATGCACTTTGAACAACAGACCATGATTCAATTTTTGCAAATTCAAGCACACAAAACGCCTTTTCTGGTTGAGTGAACGCCATTAATGGGTCTGAAAAGAAATTAAAAAATCAACAGCCTCACAAAAAATGTAATTAGCTTTAAAATGGCACAACTTTTATCTTACATCATAGTTAAGGAGATATGGGGACTTCAAATGTGCCCAAGACTTTTGGAACACCATGTATATATATTTTTGCCTAAATCATCTCCTCACGATGCAAACAGTTTAGTTTTTTGTGTTTCCTGAAAAATCTGAAACAATGACGAAGGCGATTATTTTAAGAAGGCATTGATATTCCATTTTCTTCACCCTTTGTAAAGGGATAATACGTTTGCATCATGTTTTTGTTTAGTGTTTTGAGTTGGAATAGAATGAGCAATTGTGTGCCTAGAAACAAAAGCTAGTACGGTATGAGGATTTTGTGCAAAACACTGCTAGTAAGCACAACTATACTGATTATGGCACAATCACTGGATGTTGATACTATCAGTATCGTTGGAAATATATTGTGATAAATTGTCATGGTCTGGGTTGGGTTTTGGTTAGTTTTTTATTTTACTTTTGTCACGCTCAGGTTTAGTTTGGGTTTTGTCTTTATCCTAATGTTTCTTTAAGTTTCAGCCATTTTGTTTTGTTGTCCTCGTGTGCTTCCCAAGTCTTGTCAAGCATTGTCATGTCCACCTGTGTTTGCCTGCCATTCCTTATGTATCAACCAATCAGCATCCTCTACCACGTGTGTCCTGCCCAGATGTGTCTAATTCTGTCAATTAATGTGTGTGTATTTAGTTTCTTGTCTCCCTGCTGTCCGCGTCGATTCATTGTTGATTTTCTCACGTTTTGCCTAGAAGTTTCCCCATGTTTTGTATTGCTGCTTTTTTTTTAATATATATATTTGTTTGTTAGATCCTTGTTTTTTGTTTTGTTTAATTAAATCTTTTTGTTGACTCCCTGCTTCCCCGCACCCACACCGTAGCATAAATAATCTATAAAAATGTTGTATCATGAGTTACTGTAATTCCGTATTTGGTGTATGTGCATTGTGCATTGTGTAAACAATAAAGAAAAACAATTAGACAATCATCCATGAGATAGAGCAGCTAAATAAATTCAAAATACGGTATTTAAAAACACCATCTAAAAAGTACTGAGTGCTTTGAGCACAGCTACTTGCAGGTAAAAAAATAAAAATAAAATCCTGCGTTGATTACACTGCATGGAGACAAAATCAATCAGGCTGTGATTCAATAAAATGAATTTACTTTTAAATGACCCACTTGAGGGTATTTACAGCCATTTTAATTTCTTTTTTTCTTTTTCTTTTTTTCAAAATGAGCCAAAAGCACTTGAGTCCTGATTGGTCATTGTCACGAAACAAAGTCCGAGTCGGAGTAAGTTGCTGTGGAAACGAGCCAATATACGCACGCAACTGCTCTGCTTGGTATGCTTGTCACACGGTGGTCGCATTAAGAGTCGAAAGCATTAAATTCCTCCTCATATGCAGGCCAGGCATCATTTAAACACACTCCACACTACTTCAACTCCAGCCCACTCGCCCCAAAAACTTTGGAACAGAACCTGACTTGCCTCCAAAGTGCATGTGTCGTGCAAAAACACCGCACAAATATCCTTTTAGTCCAAATGTCTTCCATTATTTTATGAATTCATTTCTCCATGTGCAATGAAATACTGATGGCGTGCTTTTATCTGTGAGTGCTCATCAAACCAAACAAGGGGGGGTCACCCGTGATTTCTTATTATTTTTTCGGGATGTGAAGGACTTACATCTTGTTACTTTCTTTTGATGAATAATTTTCCCTTGTCACAATTCTGCATCGGCCTGCTTCTTTGGAGTGTGCTGAGACAAAAGTGATGCATGGGCTCACCTCGACGCTCAACTAATCATCATCCCGGAAATAAGAGGATTGCACGCTAACACACACACACACGCACACACACCCCCTCTCGAGAGGCTAGCGAGTGTGTTTTGAATTCTACGGCATAAAATCAGAACACCAACTAAGGGGAGACTGATGACAAGATAGAGATGAAGAGTGAAACCTCGAAGGAAATGATGAAAAAAAATCTGTGGTCCAAATAGGCTATAAGGGGAAAAAAAGGTTGCAAAAGACACTTTGACATTCTTTGACATACTCAACACAGTAAAATGAAACCAAAATAAGAACAATCGTTTGTCATTTCAGAAAGATAATTAGTCTTATATTCAGTGGCGGAGCCAGACTTTTATAAATAGGGGGGCCAGGGGGGGGCCAAGGATACTTCATCCAAAGATGATGCCAAATTTGTTTTCATGAAAATTTATTTCAATCGGAGTCTCTATCGAAGTTCAAATATATTTAAGTACATATTAAGCACAGGGAGATTTTTGCACATAATGTGCCGTTTATTAAGAATGTATAAAATGTACAAAAAAAATAATTCAGCACTGTTTAACTTGAATGAACTTGCACGCACACGCAGATACTGTATTCATGCAATTACAGTACTTTTATCAACATAACATTATAATATGAACATAATGCAAATTTGTATTACAGTATGACTAAAGATCCTGTCTAAGTGCCAAACTCTCCTTGTCGTTTCATTTTCCACAAACCCTATGAAAAATAAATTTATTACTCCAACTACTACTTCATTTACAACCACATAATTTATTAATGTGATTAATTAATAATAATGTTAATAAATCCTCCACTTCTACCTGGAAATGCAAACGTCAGTTAGTGTCTGTTTGAACTTTCAACCATTGGAGGGTGCTATTGTATAGCATAACAACAACAACATACTTATTTTTAGCTTGCACAAAACTACGTTGCTTATTGATGTCCGTCCAAAACAATCTATCTGAACTAGAGGTGTCAGTGGATTAAAATTTGTAATCATAATTAATCGCATTACTTCAATAATTAACTGACTATTAATCACACATTAATTGCACATTTTATATCTCAATTTATACCTACATTTACAATAAAATGTACAATTTCAATATGTTTTTTTTTTTTTTAGTCATTGATAGAGTAATTTAATCACAATTCAATTAAAAGAATTTAAAAATTCATTGATAGAGTAATTTCATAACAATTCAAGAAAAAAAAGTTTAAAAAAATAAATAAAAATAAAATATGTGCTGCACTGTAAAACCAAACCAAAGCGTGACTGATTTGTTTTGGTCATTTTTCTCTCACTACAACATGGTATAATTGCATTTGTAAGACAATAGTGAAAGCTCAATGCATTTCTCTTTTCATATTAGGAGCTGCCTAATTTTTAACATGAAGTAACTTGTGAAATTATGCACATTTTTAAAACTGTAAAATACAACACAATCCCCACAAATATATGCATTCGCGCTAGGCTTTTATTTTGTGAAGTGAAATAGGATGTGCATTGTAAAATGACGAACTTTTACTGCATAGGAACCAGAAACGACCGATGTGTTCTTTTCATATTAATAGCTCTGTAATTTTAAACAATAAGTAACTTGCGAGTTTCTGCACATTTTAAAATTGTAAAATACAACTTGACGCCAATCCCCACACATTAGGCAGTATCATTTAATTTATTACTGCTAAATTGTGTTATAGTGACTCCTTTTAATGACGTCGGACGCTTTTATTTTGTTAAGTTCTCGGATGCGAGACGCAGCTGAGGCCGCGCTACTGTTACAGCGAACACATCGGTAGTTTCACTTTCACCCTGATGAGATATTTTGTGGAGATGCTGAATAAAATACGCCTCACATTTAAAGATAAATAGGCTTGTGCTCACTCCAACTGTCAAGACGGCGTCCATTCGGCTCTTAACTCTCACAGGGGTTTCAGAGTGCCCATGGACGCCTCTTGGTGCTCGGTGCGAACGCAACGGCTAACCGAGTGCGTTCTTTCAAAGCAAGGCGCGGGTGGTAGTGGTGAGACACAGTCCAAATGGCTCCTCCACCTATATTCTGCCCCTTAAACACTGTATTTTAGCTCCAGTGCTTTTCTATTGGGTAGTTTTGACGTGGACGTTTCTACTGCGTGGTGACTAGAATTCCCTGAGTAGTGGCTTTCCAAATAAGGAGCGGTTGTTAATCGAGCGTTAAAAAAAAAATAGTGCCGTTAAAGGCACTTTAAGTTAACAAGATAATAACGTGACAATTTTGACACCCATAATCTGAACATAAAAGTTATTTTAAACAGTCACTCACGTCTCACAGGCAAACAAACATGATATAGCCAAACGCCAACATGCATTCTCGGTATTCAGGAGACTGCTCCTTAAAACAGATGATTCTCCTTCTCCAGACTCCTAGTGAGGTGGATTATAATGCTTTGTCGTAAGTAGCGCCAGCTACTGTTCAGGAGGGGCATAACAATTAGTAGGAGTCTGCTTGAAAAAAATGCTGGCAGGCTGCATCGGCAAGGCGTGCGACGTCACTGCGCCGGTGCCGTGATATGTCAATCATTTGGCGTCTGCTGGGTCCAATCACATTTCAGCAGGGGCACGTGCCACCCCGGCCCCCCCTCTGGCTCCGCCATTGCTTATATTGTTACCTCTTTGGCCGCTGCTGCTTTAGCGGAGTAGAAGAAGAAATTTTAACAGTAGAAGAAGAGTGTCTTTCGAATGAAAAGCAAAACAAGCTAAAGTGAAACAAACAAAGCTCGCATTTTGTTTCCCGACTTGTGTACAATAAACACATAATACAGGATCAGACAACGGCTCGTTTCCTGTTTTTTTTTTTATTTCCAATTTTAAATGAGAAACAGCTTGTTCCCGTTCAGTGGAGGCAGCAACACTGCCTCCCCATGGACGGTGGTGGAACTGGAAATGCTGCATTCGAGGATGGTCGGAAGTCGGACTTTTCCAACTTCAAACCAGGAAGTGTGTACAGGAACATTCGAAGTCAGGGCCGGGACTACAATGTGACGTCACTCTACAATGGCGACCCCTTTGTAAACACATACCATGAAAAGGTAGAATACAATTTACTTGAGTATTAAACTAGATAGCTTTCTTCATTCATAAATATTTGACATAACTCCATGTAACACAACGTATGTGCCAGTATGCTATCCACTATCTCCCTGCATGAAATTATACAGTGAACTATACTAAACTGTATGGAATGCTTATGAAATAAGATAAAATAAAAAAAATAAAAACAATAAATGAAGCAAAATTCCAAGAAGGCAAATTTACTGGAGGTCAAAATGTGTTTTGAGGACCAAAATTAAAAAAAATAATAATAATAATTTTTATCACTATTTGCCATTTTGGTTTACTTTCGCCTTGGGAAAAACCAACTCGGATAATTCCGACTTCCGACCATCCTTGAATGCAGCAATAGACACGTGAATATCTGAGGACTTGTTGGTGTGTCTTGACGCCGGTGTGGCGTGACGTTTGTCTCAAAAATAAATACGCATGCACGACGATCTACAAACGCACATCTGACAACTCACAAGCGTGAAAATTACGAATATATTTGTGAATTTGAAAAACGTGAAAAATCGCAAAAACGTTTGTGGATCTGAAAAACACGTGAAAATCCCAAATTCATTTGTGTGAATAATTTTGAGACAAATCTCTCCCCATACTAGAGGGGATCAAGCTTTTACTGTAGATGGTTTCAACCCCCAGGTTATATATACTGTATATATATATATATATATATATATATATATATATATATATATATATATATATATTATATATATATATATACATATACATATATATATATATATATATACAGTGTGTATATATATAAAGTAGATGTCACTGTTACTGCTTTAAATCTCTAACAAGTTAAAAATGGGAGGTCAATGATGTCAGATTCAAGGGAGATGGCAAACAACACAAAGTTTCATCACATCAAGAATGTCGAAAATCTTGTCAGCACTGCAAGGTGAGGCAAAGAATGTTAATGCAAAAGATTGTATTTTCATTTTCTGTAGCAAATTCATCAAAGAGGTGGACAACGCATTCAGTTTACTTGATGTTTATTTTTTTATTTTGGATGTTATAAGCACATCAATGATTGCGTTTTAAATAACAACCTCTATGAATCAAGTTATACATTGCACAAGAAATATTGTGGTTTGTTCAAAGAAACCTCAAAAATATTTACATTAGAGTTTATTGGCAGGTGTTCAACCTCAAACATTTCATTTCACATAATAAGGCTTGTTGTCAATGCATAGGACAAGAAGGCCTTGAACTCAATGGAGAAGAATTAATTGTAAAACTAAAACAATGTCTCATCTATTTAAGGTATTATGGTAACAGCATTTTAATCAATGTTTATAATAGACATTTAAATCGCTGTGGTCAGCACAAACAGACAGCCAAAGGTACACAACTCTAGAGAGTACGGCACTTACTGTATTATGTTTATCCTAATCATAAAAAGAATTAGCGCTGTCAAACGATTAAATTTTTTAATCAGATTAATCACATCTTAGAATTTTGATCAATCATGATTAATCACTGACTTAAAAATGTTTTTTTTTTCCCAACACTTTTTGCCCGCTAAATTTGAAGCGCACCTGTTGTGTTAATTTTTTCAACATTTAATGTTATGAGGACATCTTCAAAAATTTCTATCCACTGCACTCGCTCATCCTACTTTTTCTAATCAATTAATTATTTGCATAATTTAAAATGGGAAAAAAAGACTTACGGCATATGTAAACATTTATTAAATGTTTTACTTTAATGCATGTAGTTATGTTTATTGCTCAAACTCCAACTGCTACCTTTAACGTAACGATCTGCTGTTGGCTAAAAGGGATCATCTGCGGTCAATATTAATAGTGTGATTAATCTGCGGTAATACAATGATTCATGCGATATTTTTTTGTGATTAATTAATTAGTTAACGCTGTAACTTTGACAGCACTAAAAAGAATAGAAAAATTACGACACATTGCTGCTTGAATGAAAAGGTGGACTAAACCACATATCACATTGAAGTCAGACTTTAAACGGGATTATCAGATTGTCATTTGTTGGCTTCAAACATTTTACAAGGGAAAGTCACGGAATGTATACACTAAGCGGCAAAGCAGGACAACTCAATTTCATGTTTTCTTTATACAATAATGAAATATAATTTCCCATGAGTAGTCTTAATTAAAGCAATGCCTACATTTACTTAAATACAGCGGCAGCAGGCCTGTTTGAAAAGTTATTATATATGCATTTTTTTTTAAGTCCATTAGCTGACGGTGTTCAACATTCATTTCAAGCATGGGCATATTTATGTATTTATTTTAATCATTTGCCAAACTCTGTCCCCAGTTTGATTTAATGTAGACAGGAATCAAGTGCAAAGTGTTTCTGTGCATCAAATCATTATATGTGATGTGACATCCATAATGCACTCTGCATAAAAGCCTGACTCCGGCTTGCTTGCTTTTTGACAAGGAGAGAGCAATGTTACAGAATGCAGATTGAGCTCTGCTATATTTTCTAGAGTTCACGGGCGTTCTGCGACCAAGATAGCTACACCCAGAACCGGTCACGATGCAATCGCAGGGCACATGTAAACAAACAACCATTCACAGTTGTGGACAATTGAGAATCTTCAATGAACCTCCACTCAAGAGGGAGATTTAAACCCATTTTGACCATTTTTGTATTCCACATAATGATCATAAATTTTGTGTTTTTGAAAGTGGTACAAAGAGTAATTTTAGTTTCAAAGAAAATATATACACGGCACACAGGCTGTTAAACTGCTCCTTGCTCAGCCTGAAGTACACCTCAAAGTGTTCCACATGGCGCTTTAGCTCATGGAAGAGCCTATACGCCCCCAAATCTTGCCATGCCGTTCGGATCGGATGGACCCCAATCCATTTTTTAATTATTATTATTATTAGCTGCGACTTGTCGTCTCCTCATCCTTATTTTGAGAAAAAGTCCTGACTTTCCATTGACGCGGTGGCAAATTCATATTGGCGGGTTGCGGCCTTCATTGTGTCCAGACCAGCAGGAAAAGGCGCCAGGCTGGAAAACACTTGTTGGGTCGCTTAGCAACTGGCGCCAAATACTATTTGTGCGCCTTGTGTGCATGTGCGCCAGGTTGCCGCTGCGCCTGTGCCATGCTGCGACCGACCCTGTGGTGGGCGCCGTACAAGTGCACTGTGAAACGGCCTTATTGTCTTGTGTTGTTGTTTTTTTTCTTTTTCTAAAATTCAATATAAAACACTCACAAAATGATCATTTTCGGCGACAACGTAGGCCAATCTGCTTGCTTCTAGGCAGAATTCGTATGGCTCAATGGTGACTGCTGCATCGGCTAATAAAAGGAAAAATAACAGGAGTGCCCACAGGCTGTTTGAATGACTAATTAAGGGCCGAAAGCGTAATGTCTCTAAACGGATACTAATACTTATTCGCGGTTCAGCATTTTCAAACCTATTTGTGATTTGTAACATTAATTTAAAAAAAAAAAAATCCCCCTTTTTGTGACAAATTTTCTGCAGTATGTTTAATCTTTATTAGGTTGCTGCATCTCTTTAATTGAAACATTGAAAAGTTACTTTCAGTTTCACTATACAGTAAGGGTGTCACGATTTCGATTTTTTATCGAAATCGATCGAAATTACGTCACGATTTCGAGCATCGAAATAGAAGAGAGGACACACGATTCGATGCCCCCCCCCGCGCCCGCCGCCACCGCCACCTCCCAGGAAAGCAAATGAGATGCAGCCATTCAGCTACTAGCTAACGGCACTTGTTAGCTGACTTCTCCTGCAGTCATGATGGCAAGCGCGGACAGACACAGCAATGGTGCTTCAAGCCGCTCCCGCTTCTCTCGTCACCAGTTTGGAAACATTTTGCGTTCCCGGTGAGTTATGTCGACAACGTTCACGTTGTCGATAAAAAGACCACAGTTGCAAGATATGCTATGTGCGCGTACTGTACTCGGCCACGGTGTTACGCCCGGCTCGTCAAGGGGAAGGGAAGTAACACAATAACAGAAAATATAGAGTAGATAAACACGGGTCGACTTTAACATCTGAGTAGTTTTAATTGAAATTTCAGGCAGGGGTTTGACAAGGGAGTGAAAGTGGAAGGTGAACAAATAATAACCGCATTTGACAGAACTGACAGAACGGAGGAGAAACAATAACTAATAGGGGTATAATACACGGATACACAATAGCGTCGCGCTGGCACAGTCGTCCAATCGGAGTGTCGCGCTGGCACAGTCGTCCAATCGGAGTGTTGCGCTGGCACAGTCGTCCAATCGGAGTGTCGCGCTGGCACAGTCCTCCAATCAGAGTGTCGCGCTGGCGCATTCAAACTGAATGGCCCGAGCCGCCAGCCGTAACAACGGGAAACACGACAAACATGACGGGACATTTACGCAGGCATCACAAAGATTTAGATTTATCAAATTCAACTAGAAGTGGGAAAACAACGGTCCAACCAACTATTTCATCCTCATTTACAGTGAAACTTCCACACACTTCAGCTCGCGCGAAACGCCAGATCCATAGGTCTATTTATAGCAGCAGACCTGCAGCCTTGGAAAACGCTGGATTCAAACATTTAATTAGTGTACTTGAACCACGCTACAGTATGCCCAGCAACTGTAAATGTTGGGATATAGTTTGTTCAGGCTGTATTTGTTCCATGACTTTGGATACAATATATTTTTTGTTGTTGTTGCACATTGCACATTATTTTAAGAGGAACGCACAGCACACTGTTGTAACCAAAAACAGTCAATAGATGGCAGGCACCCACTGTGACTTTTTGTTTTTGTTTTTTTATTTTTTATTTTACACTTCAGTAAGAACAAGACGGTTAACTTTATATTGTAAATAAATTCTTTGAATTTGATCATTCCTGCCTAATGTCAATTATCATATATTACATAAATTTACACAAAAATAATATGGAAATTGCATCACCTATATGTAGCCGATCTTTTGAAATAAGATTTACTGTACAATGAATAGAACCAATGATCATAGACTAGCCTTAGCCTACAGAAGCATATGCCTCTGTGTTATAAAGTGGGGGAGCGGAGAAAAAAAAAAAAAAAAAAAAAATCGAAAAAAAAATCGAATCGTGACCCCAAAATCGAAATTTAAATCGAATCGTGGAGTTGGCGAATCGTGACACCCCTACTATACAGTATGCTCCTATAGGAGTCTGCTCAACCAAACTCCTGTTCAACCACAGATTGCGGCACTCACTTTTCAATCACAAATCTAACAGAAGCCACATTAGATTTGTGGTTGATGTGGGGGAAAAAAAAGTTTTAAAAGGATTAAAATACTGTCTACAAATATGGTATTTATTCGCTATGATCACAGTGCAGGTCAATTACGATTTTTATTTTATTTTTTGCCCATATGAGATGTATCTGTTATATTTTCATGTCACTGTGAACAGTGCAACTCAGATTTTTCAAATTTGAACCACACCGCTTTCATATGTGAACGTGCAGTACTAACCACACACCTTAAGCAGATCGCTCAATTTGTTCGCTCAATTTGCGGTGATATTTTTGACGATATTGGTAATAATTACTGAACAAAAGATTTGTGATTGGTGCTTAGCACTTTTATTACAGCACAATATTTAAGCTACCTTTCCCCCCCACCCACAATTGAAATGCAAACAAAGTGTAAATATTGCACCGTAATGGAATGAAATGGAAATAAAACCAAGCCAGGTAGTTTTTACCCTGCAAGGTCTAATTGTAACAT
Organism: Festucalex cinctus; assembly: GCF_051991245.1. Classification (NCBI taxonomy): domain Eukaryota; kingdom Metazoa; phylum Chordata; class Actinopteri; order Syngnathiformes; family Syngnathidae; genus Festucalex; species Festucalex cinctus. Next base: position 27,381,536 of record NC_135412.1, read on the forward strand.
ACAGTAACTGCTTAAAGCACTTGAAGCACATTTGCTTAGCAAATACAAAGAAAACACAAACCTTCAGAAGTCAGTGGCAAATTTCATGAATCGAAAAAGTCCATTACGTTCTCCTGTTTGGTTGATCCTCGTGTTGTACAGGGGAAAAATATCACCAATGATACGGTCGCAGCCAGTTTGTGGCGTCATGCTTTGTACTTTGCAGGCATTGTTGAAAAATGTTTTGCCGTGAATGTCTCTCTCTTGGTCAATCAGAGGAGCGGGAAAATGCTGTGATTGCTTGTAGACATTACTATAGCTATGAATAACACAAATGTGCATGTTTAGACCACTGCGCGATAGCAACGTGCACGCCGTCTCGTCACGAGCACATTAGCTTAGAGGCCGGTTAGCATCACAAACTCACGTCAAATAGGCAGCGATAATACGTGACCGCTTCAGTCTTATCCAACCACGGTCTGCTTTTTATTTTCATCAGGAGTGCATCTAATCAAGAGTGCTTCAGCAATTAACTTTTATTCACTTTCACGCCGAACAACACAAGCTGTTTCCATGTCCTCGCTTGTTTTTAAGCTGTGCAGCTGCACACTAGTAAACGATTGTATTGTTTTTGCCTCATATATGTCTTCGTGTAACCAAACAGCCTCCACACGATGAAGGTATCTCACTCCCACTTTGTGACAGAAATGGCTGTTTTTATGCAGCAGAAAACGACGCATGTACGTCTAAATGGACACTTATGACAGATTACGTCATCACGTCAATTTCACGGTATTTCAAATTTTTATCAACTAAAAAAATACACTGGTAATATTGTAGAAGGTACGATATGGAACATATAGTACACCCCAACCACAATTCTATATGTGAAAGTATTTGAGTCCCATTTTGTTGTGTACACATGGCTGTTCACTGAGTTCCCCGCCCCCCGCTGCTGGTTTGTTTTCTGTGTTTACTCCTGTCCAAATAATTGATTTTATACACTTTAAATTGTGCACCATACACACCACTTCGCAAATCTCAAACATTTCACAGCCACGGTGGGGACGCTTTTACAATGGCAACTAGGAAATTTGATTTAAAAAAACAAACAACTCATAATTCCTCCTTGTTATCCCTCTGTTGGAGCACACTATTAGGCTGTAAAAGTGAGTTCTCGTGTGAGAATGACGACGGTGTGTGTTGTTGCCACATCAATTGAGGCTAATTGGCTGACAGCACAGCTGAGTCGGCGCGGCGCTAATATGACTGATCTGCTTTTTAAAATCTTTTCTAGAACATAATGCTGCTGGGGTGAATGTAAAGTATTCATCATTCTTCTGTAAATGCCATCAGAGGAATATTGTGGGGCAACATGTGGACTTTTGGATTGGCTAGCTGGAGCCACCCAGAGGTCATCAAGCTTCGTCGATGCAACCGGACAGAATGTTCGAGCATAATCACAACATCAGCGTCATTAAGCAAAGTTGTGAGAGTTAACTTTTCCATCAAAACTCAAAAGCTTTGTAATTCACTATTTTTTCAAATTTTGGTGTTATCAACTCTGCCCTGGAAGGAGTCGAAACTGTCCTGAAATAATACCAATCAATCTGCCACTGTGATTCAGTATGACAGAATGCTTTTGATGATGAGTAGTAGAGAATACAAGCGGTTTCTTGCGGATGTTGTTTTCCTGAGTACCTTCAGCAAGTGCCACCACTGGTGTGCCTTCCTGACTGCTGAAATGGGGCCTAGCATAACAAAGGATACAAATAATGGATTCCGATCCTCAGCTAGTGCAACACTTGAGTTTCACGGTGTCTTTGTCTGGCGTCTGAAGTCTGTGATCAGCTGGACCCACTATTACACCTGCTGTACGTGGAGAAGTCCTTCAATCTGTTTCATGTTGTCGGATTTGGTTTCCTTAATTCCTCTTTTCAGGTCAGCTCTGGCAGCGCTCTAAAGTTCTCTGTTCTCAGACTTGAAGGTGGTGTTACGAGCTCTAAGAATTGACTTCAACTGCTTGTTCATTTATGTGTTTTGATTCCCAAACACCCTGATGCATTTGTCAGACAATTAGCAAGAGAGCTATGCTAGTACTATTAGCTATTAGCATTGGGTGTAATCTTCGTCCCAGGGTGGAAAATCGTGAGCTGCATTCACATGACAGTAGAGTACATTTTGTTTTACATGCTTTACATATGGAGTAAGTTTTGTCAATGGCCTTTTCATTTTCATACTCATAAAACCGGAAATGCAAACGCTAGATTTTAACGCTAATGAATGAATGTGGTCTGTTCACGATTTTCACAATTGATCCTTGAGTCGAAGTTGTTTTGGAGCATTTACTCATTTTTGAAAATTTACACAATGAATTATGATCGGGCGGTCGCTTTACATTTTGAGGAATCTAGCAATCAATAGTGTCTTACAAGGTTTATTATAACAGTCCCACTAATGCAGCAATTGACCGTACCGTGGCACGCCTCTGCCCGCCCACATTAGCTATCCGGAGCTATCGTTAGCCTTTGGCTAAAAACAACAAGGGAGAATACCTTTGTGCAGAAGCAGACATAGTAGTTTCTGCTCATTTTCAATATTCAATATTTATTCATTTGTCATTGTGCAAATAACATGGTTATAAACAACAACGAGATATCGTTATGAGCAACAAAGACTGGCATAATATATTTTGGAGGGAATCGTCTGGTCGTGTGTGGGGTCCTCCACAAAGTTTGATCCAGCACAGACATTTTCATAATTGTTTGAGGGTTTTGCCCCAGCAAAACACACGCGTCGTCGCAGACATGATGTTTTCCGTCTTGATTGGTTTACTAGGTTATGCGGGCGTGGTTTACAGTCAATTAGCCTGCAAGCTGTGTAGCACTGTTAGCAATCTGCAAATCCAGCCTTTTGTTTTTTTTTTATTTTTTTATTTTATTTTTTTTTTTTAAATACAACAGTCTCAAACTTACAGTGGTAGCTAGTTTCCCTCTATGAGCGGAGGCATCTTGTCTATTCTGTGGGTTATTATGGACCAAGCATTTGTGACAGACATACAATACTCCAGAGGGGCGGTTTATGTGAATCCCTCCTTCGCCTGGCTTCTTCTTTTAGCTTTTGTGCACTCTGAACTTTCTCCTCAAAGCTTCTATGTTCTACCCAAAGGTTTTCTCTCTCTTCTTTTTACAAAGAAATGTAGCCACCGGTAATGATATTCATAGAAATATTTGGAACACTTTCATATAGTGACAACAAGCTTACTCAATTGTTTTGTGGCGGAAATGGAAATTCAATGTTATAAAGCTGAACACACGAAGGGTATATGATTGTAAGGGAGCATTTTTGTAGGAATTAAAAACTCAGGATTCCATTGATTTCCAGTCATTTATAAATGAAGATAAACAAATGTTGGCTGTTAGCTTAAGGACAGCGATGTGTTCCCAGGACACTCTCCGTTCTTTATTGCAAACAACACACAGGATGACTTTTCCTTGTTATTGTGATGCTTAATGCTACAAAATGTAACATTTCTCTGCAGTCTTGGCTGATCAGCGTGATAGACAGTAATGAAATGAACCACATCCCGGCAAAGCGTCCAAGGGAGCAAAGGAACTGAACTCATTATAGACAAACTAATAAAAGTCTCAAACATAATACCACCATTACAACTGAGTGTGCTACTTAAATGACTGCAAACATCAGGTTTGTGTCCCACACTCTCATTCACTATGAAGCTCGTACGTCTTTCTCTCCTCATGCGTCACACCTAAGATCCTCAAAGTCTTTACGTTGTATCACTCAGAGTGAGCTTTGTGACCGGGTCTATGGGTACAGTGCAATAAAGGTAGGCTCACACTGAACTGCCACTTATGCAATTGGGTGTCAGCCCATTTAGGTGAGCCATCACTTCATTACACAATGCTATGTTCTGTTCATTTCTATTGGGGAAGGTAGCTGTTATCACTAAAAACTAGAGAGTGGCAGAACTCTGGATTAGTTCTGTTTGCCCAGTTTACTTCTATTGTGCAAGAACAGTGATTATTACTAATAACTGGAAAGGCGAGCAATGAAATTAATTCTATGACGGTAACATTGTGAGCGACACATGTAAGACTAAGCGTGCCATGGACCCTTTGTTTTTACGCTGGTCTACTTACAATGAATCTCTATTTTGCAGTGTGACGGTTAAGAGCTTTTAAAAGGATCTCATGTTTATTCTAATCAAAATTTATGTCATGACTACGGGAACTTTAGTCCGCCCATTAAGCCATTCATCCATTTTCGATATTGCTTGTCCGTATTTAGGGTCACGAATGAGCAGTGAAGCCTATTCGAGCTGACTATGTGTGAGAGGTGGTGTACACTTTGGACTCATTGCTTGTGTAGCGATCACATCATATTAGGTGAGTCAATTACTGAATCAGTTAGTCTTTAATAACTGACCAACACCATAAAGACTTTTTACGGCATGAATGACAGCGGCGGCCGATTTAGCACATGCTAAGTTGCTAAGGTACCTAAATAAAACTGCCAAGACTTGCGTGAAACTTTTAACTTTGATGGCATTTTGACCACACATAATGTCAGATCAATTCATCAGCCGCCCACAATCAAAGCGTATAAATTTGTAATTTCACAAGCAATCCTCAGATGAGCAATTCCCATATGTATGTATGTGTGTGTGTGTGTGTGTGTATATATATATATATATATATATATATATATATATATATATATATATATATATATATATATATATATATATATACATATATATATATATATATATATATATATATATATATATATATATATATATATATATATATATATATAAGTTCTACTTTTAATAATTCTACAAGTTGTCAGCTCAACTTAAGTTTACCCTGAGTAGTAGAGTTTTCACTTTAAGTAAGCAGTCATTTAGTACTACATTATACAGACATTGCTCAAAGTGCAGTGAATTTATTTGAGTGTTGTATATGTATACCAGTTAAGTGATATGAATATCAGAAATTCAAAATCAAACATAAAATCATGACAAATAAGGCAAAGGATTGGACAAAACTCGGCTATGGTATTAATGCTACACCGCGTTGTATTGCTTCAAGAAGTGATCCCGTGGCTGGTAACGAATAAAAGGTGCAGCACAGAATGGAGAAACAGCAGGTGCCTCCATGGATTTGTCTGACTGTCCTGACATTTGGACGATCGTGCAGAAGCAAAAGGGCAAACACAATTGTTCCTTCACTGTAGCACCACAGAAGAGATTACGTTGATGAGCTAACATTGAAGAACAGAGGTAAAAGAAGACCACGTTCACCAAGACGTCTACTTCAGTCTCGCGCTTGTCACGATGCATTTTCTTCACCGTTCACTGATCACGTGTTTAAGTGCAGCGAGACCGATTGACTTGACTTCTTTCTGGCCAGTGTCACTTGTTTGGTTTCACTGTTGGAGACACAGCGACACACTGTGGTCGCTTTCTGCAGGTACCATCACTTTAAAAAGAATGGAAAACAATTCTTGGACTAAACTAAGCACTATTACTCTAACTGAGAGGTGTTGAGAAGCATTTTAAAAGTTAAAGAAGGAAACCTGCCATTTAAGGATTTTTTTCACTTTCAAACTTACAGGCCGGTTGAATCCACCTACGAACAGTTAGACTTAGACTTAGACTTGACTTTATTGATCCCTTTGGGATGGCTCCCTCTGGGAAATTTACATGTCCAGCAGCAATGAGAACAGATAATAAAATTAAAAAAAAAATTCAATCAATCAATAAATAAGGTTATTACACCAGAGATTGAATTAATAATAATAATAATTAATTTGTTATTAATTTTCCTCCTCTGGACACGACAGTCCCGTGGATTATAAATTTCTGAATGATAAAATCAATAAATAAAATGAAAACAGTGGTTGTCGGCAGGAGGATTCGAATCTGCGCGGCCGTGAGATTAATCAAAATGAAAAATAATAAAAAATAAAAAATCGTTGTCGGCAGGATTCGAACCTGCGCGGGGAGACCCCAATGGATGCCTAGTCTATTACGTTCTAGTCCATCGCCTTAACCACTCGGCCACGACAACGTTAAATAAGCGGGTGACAAAATTCCCTTTTGTAGATTATTCAAAATTCCAGTGCATACGGTACAGTACAATGCGTTTTTATATCATAAATAAAAACTTAATTGAATAATTTGTCTATACATATTTAAAGCATATGAGTTTGTGTCATGAAACGGAAGTTCTTTGTCGTCGTCGTTTGCCGTTAGTGACTTCGAGTTAACCACTGAGTTATATTCATGTTATAGAATACTGTATATAGATTACAATATGTTTTTATATTATAAATAAAAACTCAATTGAATTATTTGTGTATACATATTTATAACATGCGTTTCTGTCATGAGCCGGAAGTTCTTTGTAGACGACGTCCTTTTTTTTTCGTCGTCAGTTTCCGTGAGACTCGTGAGTTACTTCGAGTTAAGCACTGAGTTAACATTTTGAACTTCATTCATGTGGTGAGTCGTCTGTCGTGGCCTACTGCTTTCTATTTTGTAGCATATTATATTTATATTTGAAGCATATACTTGGGGAAAGAAGGCGAATGTTGTGGAAAAGGCGCATTGAAGCGACCTACATAAGAGCAAGCGTGCTTACCTAGGCGAGCTAATGCTAACTAGCTGGTCAAGAAACGTCCGTCTGCGCTTACTTGGCTGTCAACAACTGGATTGAACGACCGACGTAACCGTCTTGGTGTTTGCGTTACGATGTGTACTTTAAACGCGCAGTCACTGCAACACGTTATTTTGTTCTAAACAACAGGCGTGCTAAGTTTATCCTCACCACAGCCAAAGTTGCTAAGTTTGTACCGCAACTCCTCGTCATAGTTTGTAGACCTGCGTTTTCGAGGAGAAACGTGATCAACATAACCTGGCAAGAGCCAGATGGCGAATCGTAATATTCTAGTATTCTCCGGAGTTTGTGAAATAACAAATACCGCGAGAATTTATCACGCGAGAGCAAGGTTCGAATCAACATGTTCCAAATTAAAAGAAAAAGGAGGTGAAGCTACTTTTTTTTTTTAACACTTGAAATGGGGAATATTATGAAAAAAACACTTTGATGTGTCGCATACCATGAGTTGTGTCTGAAGCGGTTGGATAGACGAATCGACGTTCATGGCGTGAAGTCGACTGATGATTTTATTTTTGAATAACTGGCCCAAGGATTTTACAACAGTCTGTTAATGATTTGTTTGGGTTTCAGAGCGTCCAGGCAAGTCAGCATAGCGCGCGATGGCCGGCCCGGAGCTCCTGCTGGATTCGAGCATCCGCTTGTGGGTGGTGCTGCCCATCGTCTTCATCACCTTCCTGGTGGGCGTCATCCGCCATTACGTCACTCAGCTGCTGCACAGCGACAAGAAGGTGGACCTGGAGCAGCTTTCCGACAGGTCGGATAAGATGCTGATATTTTCTCGCTGCACTACGAGCAACCTTTTGAGTTCACTTTGTTCTGTCACTAAGCTCGAAATGTAATGTGAGAAAGTATGTTTGTGTGTTTTCCTTCAGTCAGGTGCTCCTACGCAGTCGCATCCTCAGAGAGAATGGCAAATATATCCCCAGACAGGTGAAGGTTCTCAAATAAATGCTCGAGCGGCTTTATGGGAAATTAAGTGTGCATGTGTGTGTGTAGTCGTTCACAATGAGGAAGCACTACTTCAACAATGCGGAAACAGGCTTCTTCAAGAACGTCAAGAGGAAGGTGGTGCCCAAAAACCCCATGACAGGTTTTCCTCCATTTCTCATAGAAAAAGCAAATGACAATCATTCTAAACAAGATCTTTTTTCACCACTCGTGTCACGATACGAACACTTTTCTCATGCGTGTTGCAGACACGAGCATGTTGACAGACATGATGAAAGGAAACCTGACCAACGTGCTGCCCATGATCATGATCGGCGGCTGGATCAACTGGGCCTTCTCCGGATTCGTCATAAGTCAGCGCCACCGCTACGTGCGTTCCCTCCGTGTCGAACAAACCACCCAAGCCAACACTTTTCCTCCATCTAGCCAAGGTTCCGTTCCCGCTGACGCTGAGGTTCAAGCCCATGTTGCAGCGCGGCATTGACCTGCTCACGCTGGATGCTTCCTGGTTCGTATGGCAATCGCTAATGAATCAAAGCAGAAAGTTGAAGATGAAGTCAGTTTTGAAGAACTTGCTCCACAAAGAAAAGATAATTCGAGCCTTGCAGTGCTCTCAAGATATTGGATGAATGAAGTATAACCTATCCAGGTAAACGTAATCGCACCCAAATTCATGTTTTTGTGACATGCAGGGTGAGCTCTGCGTCCTGGTACTTCCTCAACGTGTTTGGCCTGAGGAGCATGTACAGCCTCATCCTGGGACAAGACAACGGTTCGTCTCCACACACGCACCAGTAAAACACACCCGGCATATTTCAACTTTCAACACCTTCGTTCCTCACAGCTGCCGATCAGTCGCGCGTCATGCAGGACCAGATGACCGGCGCCGCCATGGCCATGCCCCCAGACCCTAACAAGGCTTTTAAAGTGATGTTTTGTTTTTTTAATTGGGGGTGCATTCTCCTGGCTGTTTTGCTCATCTGTCGACTGGTTACTTGCAGAGTGAGTGGGAGGCGCTGGAGATTGTGGAGCACAAGTGGGCGCTGGAAAACGTGGAGGACGAGCTCATGGCACGAGAGCTCAACTTCGCAGGCATCTTCAGCCAGGACATCAAGTCCGCTGTGTTCTAGGAGTAGGCGCTAGAACAGGGCTGGGCAAATTGTCCGCTTGGGCTGAGAGGACAGTTTTCATGTCCTATTGGTTGCAAGTGGTCAGCCGTTTTCCTCAATTAACAAATTATTGTCAAATAACTTAGTGAGGAAAAAAAGTTATTCTATTTAATTTATTGTAAATGTTAAATGAATTTTAGTTAATTACATTATGAATAAAATTATTAAATGGTCTAAATTTTGCTTAAAATGTTCATTTTTATCACCAGTTTTATGAAATGATTATTAAATCAACATGAGAAAAAATGTGGTAAACATATACAGCTAGCGTACGTTATGAAAATCAAATTTGGCCCTCGAGCCCAAAAGTTTGCCCAGCCACGTTCTTGAAGCTTTTTACCTCACAGATGATCCAACTTTTTCCTGTTTTTAAAATCCTTAATTTATAAATAAAGGTTTTCAGTTTTACCACATGACTCTTTGGTCCTTGAAAGTAGACAAGATGGCAGCGGTGACATAGGTGTCCTTTTTATTTCAAAAGTCTTATAAAATCTTCGCATATTTGACAAAAACAGGAAGACCAGAGAAAGCCCCACCAGTTTCCATAAAAAGCTCTGTTAGAAAAATACTGTACAGCATCACCGCTGTCAAAACATTTGGGAGGGGGATGAAGCGTCTCCACGCCCCTGCTAGGTCACGTGACGCCCAATAAATAGCACAAGCAAAATATACAACAACAAAAAAAGCCGAAGTCAACAAGTAGGAATGTGACAAAGGAAAAATTGAGAGATACAAATCAATCGTGATGACAGTATTGCCCTCGAAGCGTGTCGAGCATCAAATTTGGTTAAGACTTTGAACTCAAACAAATTCCATCATCCAGTCAAATTGTCTGAACCACTTATCCTCACCATCCAAACAAATTTTCATCATCCAATTGAATTCATAGATTTTTCTTGGTCCTATCAAGTACTCTTCATTCATCCAATCATATAGTGTCTGTATGTAATTCATAGATTTATTTATTTTTTTCGTTGATCAAATTAAGTGTCTGCATTCATAGATTTCTACCATCTGATAAAATTACCCTCACTGAACAAATGGATTGTGGCCATTTTTTACCACATTGTGAGGTGTGCAACTGTCGCTGTAAATTAAAAATAAAGGAAAATGTACCCACTAAACCCAACTCTGTCATTCAGTCCGTCTCCATGGTGACCTCGGCAAAGGTTGAGGCGTACGGCGGCGTGACCTCGGCGACGTCCTCCGCCTCGGGGGGCTGTGTGGATGAAGCCGTGCTTGTGGCGGACGGCGTGCTTGTGGCCGAGCATGGCGAAGGTGCGGGCATGCTTGGTTCCCTCATCTTGTCTTGGCGATGGTAGAAGAGCACATAGGCGGCGTTGCTCTGCCACACATCACAAACCATGATGGACATTTTTCAAGTCTTGAGTGCAAGCCATCATTTTCAGTGGCTTCTCATATTTTAGTCCTCTAATATGAATTAAAAAAATATATGTATGAATTTAATTTTTTTTTAATCTCAAGTATAATAAAACGTTTTATTTTTTAAGTATAATAAAATGTTCAAATTGGGACTTAAATCTTAACATGTTCCCCAAAAACGCAACTTTTTTTTTTAAACATCATTTTACCCTTCCTAATAGGGATGTAACAATAAGGGCAATATTGTGATATTAAAACTGCCACGATATCGTCGTCGTCATGTTCACAATATTTAATGGGAACACATGTTAAAAGAGTCAGGTTGATTTCCATTTGTGCATTTCTAGCACCCTCTGGTGGCTAGTTTATTAGTGCAATTTAAGTTTCATTAGAGATGTTTTGGCCTTCTATGTTTAAAATATGTGCTAATTGTCAGATGAAGGCGAACCTAATATGCCTGTGAAGCAAATCAATATGTGGAGGAACTCAACGTGTGCGTGCATTAACAAGTAAGTGCCTTAATATTGTTAATAGAGATTGTAGGTCATTATGTACAAAAGCACAATATTGTGCTTTTTTGGTATAAGCTTTTTTTTTTTTTTTTTTTTTTAAACAATGTTGTGACCTTTTTTTAAATATCGCCAACCACCCCCCCCAACAATATTGTGATAATATAGTGATAATTATCGTATCGTGACCTTCATATCGTGATAATATCATATCGTGATGTTTTGATATCGTTACATCCCTACTTCCTAATACTATGAATTTATTTGAAACTCCAATCATAATCTTCACGATTGCTCACCATGATCTGCTCCTCTCTGGCGTACGCCACTTTGCTGTCGTCAAAGTAGTACCACTGACCGTTGTCCTTGTTACGTGCGTAGCTGGTGTCTGCACACGTGCAAATACAAACAAAATCGACGGAGACACTTTTAGTCGGGAGGTTTAACAGCGTCGTAAGTGGGGGAAAAAAAAACAAACAAAAACCGTCGTACAGTGTCCGTCTCGGAGTCCTCCGTCGTGGTTGGAGACGGCGATGAGGTCATAGCGGCTGGGAGGCTCCCCATCGGACAGCGTCTTCCTCAGGAGACAACCGGTGAAGTCCAGATTCCTGCAACACATGAGCTGGTCACCTTGCCAAACTTTGTTTGACTGCTCCATTTTCACAAATACAAGCGCTACGAGCTCCTTGTATTCGACTTTGTGTGTGTGAGTGTACCTGTGGGGAAACTCCACAATGATGTCCAGCTTCTCCCTGCTGAACTTTGTGTAAGAGAACCTCTTGAGGTGGATGATGAGGACCTCTGGCAGAGACCACAGATCTAGTTTCTTGGTGGCCAGCTGGTGCTTCTTACACACGGGACAGTACCTGTGACACACACGTTGGAATAGGTAGGTAGGTGTGTGTGTGTGTGTTTATGTGGGCGCGTGTGCCTACCACGGGTTCTCCTCCTCCAGTGTTTCGACAGTGGTGAAGAGCTGGATGCACTCTTGCAGCGGTATGGTGGTCTGCTGCAGAGGAACGTCCATGCTGCTGTGTTTGACGTATCTCTGCAGCACAACCAAAGGAAACCGTGGGGCAGCCAATCAGAAGGGAGAACAGAGAAAGGAGGGCAAGCAGTCGCTTGAGCTAGCCGGTGAGTTCGAAAAACGGGAGTTTGACATCAGTTACATTGGATCACTTCCATATCTATATATAGTGAACAGTGAGCCAATTATTAAAAATAACAATAATAATAATAATCCGCCATCTCCTCTCTTAGCATTAGGCAAATGAAAAGTTCTGATGATGATTGTGATGTATCATCAACTAACTCTTGTCCTGCCTGCATGACAAAATGGTGTATTAGTACGAGACCAAAAAGCTGCATTTTTTTCTTTTAGGAGGAAAAGGATTCTCGAATTAGGAATATAAAGCTGTATTTTTTTTCAATTCATTTGTTGAAGTATGTCTTTCTTGCCTTGTTAAATTGAGTATAATATAATAAATCCACTAACCTGGAGACCTGACAAAATGTCTTGGTGAACAAAACGTTTGAGTATTTACATGAACAAACCATTACAACTTTTCGCACCACCATTTTTTTTTCGAAACAAAATTCAAATGTGTTATATTCAGGGGTCCATGGATCTCATTTGGAAACCCTGCTTCAAATGAAGAATGGGTATTTTAAAATACATTTATATAATTATGGATTTTGATGCTAGCGAATTAACAACCTCTATTTTTTATTTTATTTATCTATCTATCTATCTATCTATCTATCTGTTTTTAAAAAATCTGTTACATGACAGGTAAAAATGATGCACTGTTGAATATTCTTTTTTTTTAAATCATAAAAAAGCATGTTAAAATATTTGCATGTTATAATATTAGCAACTTGCATTTTTTAGAATCAGGCGATTACAATTTGTCATTGTAATTAATCGCATGACTAATCGTAAACTCCTGATTAATTGCAAATTATATACATCTTCTCTAAATGTACAATAAAACATTTTTTCTAAGTTTTCATACTCGTTAACATAAAATCAGGGGAAAAAAATGTTAAAAATATGGCTGCATCTTGTAATCATTGATACAGTAATTTCATAATAATTCATAGAATTTAGTTAAAATTAAAAAGATGTAGTGTACTGTAAGAAATAAGTGTGATATTGATGTACTGGTCATTTTTCTGCCACTAGATGGCATAATTGCATTTGTAAGACATTGGTGACAGTTCAGTGCAATATTCTTTTCACATAAAGCGCTGTCTGATCTTTGACATTAAGTAACATGTGAAATTCTGCACATTTTAAAACTGTAAAATACAACTTGACTGCAGTCTGCACTGCTAATATAGGTGTTATTATTCAATTTATTACTGCTAAAGTTTGACGTGGGCGTGTCTGCAGCATTGCGTCTGAAATTCCCCCAGTACAGGTTTTCCAAGTGAGTGGCGGTCATTAATCACGCATATATTAAAAGAATACAATTAAAATAAAAAACAAATGGTGGCGTTAAAGGAACTTTAAATTAACTCAGTAATGTTTAGGACATATTTTGCAAATTATAGTTTCGGGTTTGCCCAAATCAGGTCCTCAAGCGCCCCTATCCAGCCTGTTTTCGATGTCTCCCTCCTTCAACACGCCTGAATCAAATGATCAGCTCATCAGCAAGCTATACAGATGCCTGAGCACAATAAGATTATTTGATTTAATTAACATTCAGAGCTATAACAAATAATACAATGTGATATTTCCTTTTAGAAATTTTGGTCCAAACATTTACATAAACATGATCTGTAATATTCACTTCCAAACAACAATTAAATTATTTTACATTGTGAATTTGACCCAACAATAATGTCAACGATCACAAACTGACCTCCGCCTCGTTTTCGTTGTAGAATCTCTTCTTGGTTTCGGCATCCCAGTCCAGAGCCACGTATGGCTGTGCTGCTTACACATCAACCCATATCACATCAAACACACTCTGTGTATGACTGAGACATTTTGTGTGAGAGAGAAAGAGTGTGATTTTGCAAGCGTGTGCACGTGTGCACTCACAACTGACGGTCATGTCGGGTCCCTTTTCCCTCTCAAGGCCGTTGCAGTTGACCGCATGGATGTTAAACAGATGTTTCTTCTTCCTGCGACACTTCCTCGTCGCTCGTTCAGTGACTGGCGGGCTAGGCGAACACGCCTCCTCCTGCTGGCCGTCGTCTTCCGCACCGGCGTCACTTTGCGCCGGCGCCGCCGCCGCCTCATTCTGCGCCTCCTCGTTCTCCCCCTCGTCCACTTCAGCTCGGCTCTCCTCGCCGCGGGCGTGGATGTGGCCGTCGCTCGGGCCGGCGTCGCCGCTGCAGGAGGGCTTGCTGGCGCCGGTGCACGCGTTGTGGACGTCGCCCTCCTCCGGAGGGGGGGGCCGCGCGTGGCCCTCGGCGGGAGCGGCGGGGTCGTGGTGGCGCCCGTTCGCTGGCCCGTCGGCGCAACACGCCTCCGACTGCGAGGCTCCCGCCCGCTCCATGGCATCCTGATCGTCATCTGAGTGGCCAGTTGGACAGACAGGAAATGATGTCACAGATGAAGTACTACAAAGCAGTTCTGAGGTCAGTTTCTAACCGTCACTGATGCCGTTGGTCTGACTTTTATACAGCTCCTCTTCGTCGTCGTCTTCTTCCAGTTCCTCAGAGGAGTTGGGCACTCGCACGTAGCGTCTGCGTGCAAACACAGCAAGAATTACACGCAAGGTGGTGAAGTTAAAGGTCCCATATTATTCAACTTTTCCACACACTAAAATAGTTGTCAAATGTGTAAAAGACATGTCTGTGACATCCATTTGTCAAAATTGATCTAGGAGGTAATATTTTTGCTGTCCCTAAATCAGCCAAAAACCGGCCTTTTTTTAGGGGCGTGTCACGTTTATGTAAATACTCCTCTCTCGAAGGGGCTGTGATTTCAACTCCGCAAGCCATGTGCTAATGTTGAAGAATGGAAACGACTTGCCATGCCGAACAAAAGCTGTGTGGTACAACCGTACCAATTTGAGCCAGGCAGACGTCTAGACGTTTACACATTATAGAACTATTTTAATATGTGGAAAAGTGGCATAACGGTATACCGTGAGGAAAAAGTAGGGGAGAGAAAAAGAAAAAAAAGCCGAGTACGCCATCGAACGGACCAATCACGAGTGAGCTACGCCCCGCCATCTACGGCGTGCAAGGATTGGCGACGTGTGCATCGCAGCCGGCCACGAGCTATGCGGCACTTAAAATTCATGGCTCGCATGATCTACGCCGGTCATTAACGCGAGAGCAAACGTGGAGGCATAAATCAGGCTTAACACGAATGTCCACATTTAGACCACTGCGCGGTCGCAGTTGCCAGTCATGGCGAAATAGTCACCGCGGATTGTATCTTGGCAAAAACAATACGCGACCGCTTCAGTATTATCCAACCACCGTCTGCTTTATTACATCCGACCTCCTGTAACCAAACCACCTCCACACAACAATGTCGTTCCCACTTTAAAGGGATACTTGACTCATTGAGCCAGTTTCAGCAGTAAAAAGTCAATATTTTGTCTATAATTAACTCATTCACTCCCAGCCATTTTTACAGAAGCAATCCCGTTCGCTCCCAGCTGTTTTACTGGATCTTGACTGATTTTGCAAGGCCCACAAAATATTGTGTTCGATTGCTATAAAGGCATGGAACCTATCAAAAGAAAGATTAAAGCCTCTTCTTTCATCAGGAAAAAAAAAAAAAAGTATGTTTCTATCCGTTTCCGTTCTGCAGCAATTAGCATTAGAAGAGAGCTACGTTTCATCAGTTTTCACAAATCTATTTAAAATTGTAAGTAATTGAGCTTTTTTTCTACATGGCCGTGGTTGATCTCCTTTGCTCTGCTGCCACCTGCTGGCCGTTTGTGTAATAACTACCATTTCTGCAACCGTTCTTTGCAGTTGAGAGGCTGCATCAAAGCCTTCTGTATGCTCTAGCATAAAACAAAAAAATGTATAAATTCGTCTTTGGGACACTTAGAACATAAAAAAAAACGTATTTATACATTATTGGGAGCAAATGAATTAATGTGGTAACTTCATTATTTTTCATATACAATTAATACCTTTAAAAGGTAATTTTTCTACTTGCTTTCTACTTCTACTTGAACCATTTTCTGCAATGAAAAGTTAATATTTTCTACAGAATTAATTTGATAACCATTATTTTTCATGTAAAATTAATACCTTTAAAAGGTAATTTTTCTACTTGCTGTCGACTGAAGATGACATCGCCCGTGCTGAGGAAGTTGGTAACGAACCATGATTGGTAGTTCGACTTGTTACCTACGTACTCAGCACAGGTGATGTCATCTTCAATCGACAGCAAGTAGAAAAATTACCTTTTAAAGGTATTAATTTTACATGAAAAATAATGAAGTTATCAAATTAATTCTGGAGAAAATATTAACTTTTCATTGCTGAAAATGGTTCAATGAGTCAAGTATCCCTTTAAGAATAAAAATACACCTCTAATATGGGAGAAGGTATGATATGACACATCTCAAATTGAAAGGAAGACTAAATCAATATAAAATGTTGAACTTACACCTTTCATGTTTGCAGTCGTGTCACATAATAGTGACTGATACATTATTTTTAAACAAGTTGCAAATCCAGCTCTGAACAGGCTTTCACTAATAAAACAGTCATTAGAAATGCTGTCAGTACACCTCCTTCAAAAATAAAATGAATCCACTGTCTTCTCAAAGACTCGGACGAAGGAAGCAACTACTTTTTCCTGATTGTTGTTTCCCCATTGCTCTCCACGGAGTCGTTTGCGAGCAGCGGGAGAAAAAGAAGGGAACAACCAGCTTCTCGGATTTCAGTGGGTGGGACCAGAGGCGGTGCCACTAACCCGAGGGGGTTGGGTGGAGTGTATTTCCGTGTCTTATTGACGTCACCAAGTCACAGAAGTTTAATATGCCCGTTTGAATCACACATTTTAGAAAGGAGAAACCTAAAGAAGCCGCGGACGGATATTTTTCATACCTGGTTGATTGTAGACAGGATATTCTGCTTATTATTGATCGAAAACCTAACACTAAAGTGCATTTTCATACTAGGGGCCCTTCAATGAAGCGGATGTGTTGAGCGCTACTCACGCCAGTCTCTGCAGGAAAATCTGGTAGAGCGCCTCCTGGCTGCAGCTGCTGCGCGGCACGCTGAGCAGCAGCGGGTGTCCGAAGAGCGTGGTGCTGACAGCGCCGTACTCTCTGCAGTGCTTATGCTCCCTCAGGTAGAGCGCCAGCAGCACCTGCTGCTCGCTTTGTAAACTGCACTCGTACCTACGCCCAAACAAAACACAATTTGGCCACATGAGGCCAGAAAAGGCACACACAGGAAGTGGACAGAGAGGTCCACATACACAAAGATGTCATCTCGATCCAGGATGCAGCTCAGAAGTTCGTCTGGTGTGTAGATTTTATAAAAGCGATGTTTGAACACGTCAGCAACCACCATCTGGAACAAAACACACGCCATAGTTTGCAGCTGGCGTCTCATTTTCATTGGCATACGCAAATACAGAATGAAAAAGGGTGTGGCTCAATGGTAGAGTGGTCGTCTCCTAACCCAGAGGTTGTGGTTTCGATCCCATGCCATTGCGACCACGTCAAAGTATCCTTGAGCAAGACATTGAACTCCCAGTTGCTCTTGATGCAGGGTCATCAGAAGGTGAATGAGTAGTTTAATGTAAAGCGCATTGATGGCCTTGTAAGGTGGACAAGAGCTATATAAATGAAGTATCATTTACAAAAAAAAAAAAAAAGTCCATTAGAATCAAAACTCTCAGTGCCAAGGGCGAGTTATGCCGTTCCTACATTTTTTTTAATTGGGACGGGTTGAATTGGGGTCTGATGTACCGGCTCTTTATATTGCAAACAGTTTAATGAGTAGTAGCAAGCAAAAACGGCAACAGACGTAAGAGATTTTCGATTGATTGGCGGCACGGCGGCTGACTGGTTAGCATGTCTGCATCACAGTGCCGAGGATGTGAGATCAAGCCATTGCTTCGGCCTTGTTGGGTAGAGTTTGCATGTTCTCCCCGTGCCTGTGTGGGTTTTCTCCGGGTACTTTGGTCTCCTCCCACATTCCAAAGACATGCATGGCAGGTTAATTGACCACTTTGGATCGTCCGTAGGTGTGCTTGTGTGTGTGGATGGTTGTTCGTCTCTGTGTGCCCTGCGATTGGCTGGCAACCAGTTCAGGGTGTACATCACCTACTGCCCAAAGATGGCTGGGATACGGTTCCAGCAGCTTGCGACCCTTGTGTGGCTTAAGCGGTTTAAGATGATGGACGGATAAACAAAAAGCCATTTTTCTCCAGACTTTGGGCAAAGTAGCGAAATTTCTTAAAATGCCAATCTTTTACAGCTAATTACTTGAGAATGGAAAAAAGTAGAATCAAACTTTCTTTCTGGCAGAAGAAGTGAGTCTATTCTTTAATTTTATAAATATTCATAGAACACTATTTTGTGGGTCTAAAACTGGCACAATAGGCTTGAGATGAATGCAAAATGTGTTCTAGCCGTCTTCAAATGTTGTATGATAGAAGTCCATTACTAAGATGAGTTAACACTCACCTGTGTCTCAGGAACGCCGGCCATCTCTGAAAGAGCCGTGCAGAGGTCTGACACTTTTCCCGCCTTGGAAACCACAACTCGATACTGCGCACACACGCGTACACACAGGGGAAGCATTAACAAATACAGAAATGACTTACAACACATGTAAGATGACTTTTGACTTAAAAATAAAATGTTGCTAATGTTAAAATTCAGTCCTATATGGCAGTAATGAGCATTACATAAGTTAGGGCCAACTGCTACCAAGAGGCTTCTTCAATGGTCTATATCCCAGCCCTAAACTGAGTTTTGTGGACATTGATGGTTTTGTAATTTTTATTTCATCTTGAAACCGTTATCAAATAGTGGCCACAACTCTGAAAACGTACATCAAACGTTGCTATACTCAGCCCCTATCCACAAACAAGAATTGCAATTTAGAGTAATCTATCTGTCTATTAATTACATGTGCTTAATTTTTGGTAGAAATTTTGAGGGTCTTTGAAGGACCCATGGGAATGGCCAATGGGAAGTTAAACTGACACATTATCAAAAAATATTTGGCAGACACTGACCTGCATGGGTTTGGCGAACGGGTCGAGTGAGACGAAGAAGACCTCCATGACCCGCTCCTTGCTGACAGGAAGTGGAATGCTCAGGTAGCAGAAGGGGTCGAAAGTGACGGACACCTTGTGGCACTGGGGGCAAATGAGCGTGGACTTGAAGAGGCCGTGGAAGGTGTCGACTATTACAGAGTCGTTGCGCCGTCTGTGGTTCCGCCATGCCTCCTCGGCCACTTCCTGCTTGAGCCAACACGCACATAAGACGGATCAAAAATGGACAGTTGAAGCCACATAAATCAACTTTAACAAAAAGAATGTCTTTGATTGCCAGATAGCCTGAGCCGAGACCTAAATCTAGTTGAAAATGTGTGGAGTGACCAGCCGCACTTGAAGCATTTTTGTACGGTAAAGGAACACATTTGCGTGTCTTTGTATTTTAGTTTGTATCTATGTATAGAGGTTAATTTAGTAAGCATAGAGAAAGAGTGGTTAGCACGTTCTAGGTTAGATTCTCAACTTCAGTCTTTGTATGTAGTGTTTACATTATTATCCCTGTGTTGTTGTTAAAACAAGCATGTTACGTTAATCTGAATTGCTGTTAAGTGTGAATGTGAGTGTGCACATGAGGCTGGTGACCAGTCTAATGTGTTGGCAAATGTTTTGAGACTTTTTCTTCTCTCTAAACTGAGTTAAAGAAAATACAATAATAATTTAATCTTCTTTTATTTATTTATTTATTTATTTTTTTACACATGTTTAATATATATATATATATATATATATATAAACGACATTCAGGGTTTTTTTTCTACGAAACTATTTTAGAGAATAAAATATGGAAGCATGGAACTGCTGAGTAAACATTTTTGACAGGCAAATACGGGTATGTTTAAACATATTCACAAGTATGTTTGAACTTATTTGCAATTATAATCTAACGTAACTGTAGGCTAAATGCTAGAAACTTATCGTGTTTTCCCGTAACGCCACAGGGTATTACTGCAAAAAAAGCAGAAAGATGGCAGCGCCCCAGTCAGCTACAAGAGCAGCATGAGCTCAAGTCTACTTGAACTGAACTCAATAACTACAGACCAATCAGCATTCTTCCTGTTATCAATAAAATAATAGAAAAATGGCTAGCCACTCGGTTAGTAGATCATCTTGAATATGGCCTTACACCTCTCCATCCGATGCAGTTTGTCTTCCGTGCTCACCATTCCATTGAGTCGGCGATAACAATGTTAATAGAAAAAAACTAAAAATCTCTTAGATAAGAATTATTGTGTGGGAGCTGTTTTTCTAGACCTTAGAAAGGCCTTTGACACGGTGAATCACAAGGTACTGTTGACCAAACTATCAAAATTCAACTTCTCTCTACAAACATTAAGCTGGTTCAGATCCTATCTCACAGTTAGAAAACAGTGTGTGGTTATTAATGATGGCAGATCTACTTACCTGGACTGTCCAGTTGGAGTACCTCAGGGATTAGTGCTTGGACCTCTTTTATTTTCATTATTTATTAATGACTTGTTTGATGTCTGCCTAAATGTTAATGCCCAGCTATATGCAGATGATGCTGTCATTTTCACTCATGCAAAAAACACAACAGAAGCTGCTCAGACTCTTACAACTGCATTATCTCAGGTTTACGACTGGCTCACCAACTCGTCTATCTCTAAATGTTGAAAAGAAACGGTGTGTATGTTTTATTGTAATGCTCTTAATTGTTTTATCTTGATTTTGTATTGCTATGTGATGTGTATTTTAATTAGTGCTGTCAAACGATTAAAATTTTTAATCTGATTAATCACACTTTTTAATTTTGATTAATCACGATTAATCAGCTAAATTACTTGCGTAATATAAAATACAAAATACCGTAATATTTTGACATTAATGCATTTTATTATCTGAATGTCATTTGCAAACATTGATTAAATGCATGTACGCAATTGCATGCATGCGTGTATTGCTCAAAACATAACAGCATCATATCAATTGGGTGCAATTCATCAATTATATTGCAAAGAACATGCTAAATACTGACGAAAACTTGGTAACAGCATCATATCAACTGGGTTCAATTCAGCAATTATTAATTAATTAAATGCAAATTACTTTTGTTTTATCTAAAGTCCCGTCGTGGTGTTTTTTAAAGTGAAATTTACCACCGAGCACACCGACTGGAGTCACCCCGCTCATCTTGGAACAACAGGCGTAGGAAATGCCGTGCATTGACCTAATCACTGACCTGCGCAGCCTTCAATGTAACCATCCGCGGTTATGTTCAAAGCTCAAGTGCGGTCGAAAAAAATAGTGCGATTAATCT
This sequence comes from Festucalex cinctus, assembly GCF_051991245.1. NCBI lineage: Eukaryota > Metazoa > Chordata > Actinopteri > Syngnathiformes > Syngnathidae > Festucalex > Festucalex cinctus. The sequence goes on from NC_135412.1 coordinate 27,402,733, forward strand.
GCCCTTAATACGTGATTAATGCAACAATTTTCCGTGATTAATTAATCTATTAACGCTTTAACTTTGACAGCCCTAATTTTAATGTATTTATAGGGGACTACAGATGCAAATTAGCAACTGCTGCTAGAATCTGGCATATTTACAACTTGTGTTGTTCATTAATGTGCATTGTCCCTTTCAAATAAAATGAAATAAAATAAAGCACAAAAAGAAAAAGAAAAAAAAAAAGCTTTTTTTTTACCTACATTATACCAGCACATTTGATAATTAAGTATACATGTCAATAACCTGTGGCATTATGTGGGAAAAAATGCTAGGTTTTTAGCATTTCAAACTAGTGCTGTCAAAGTTAAAGCGTAAACTAATTAATCACAAATAATTATGGCATTAATCATGTATTAATGCCGATTAATCACACGTTTAATTTTGACAGCAGATGATCTTTTAGCTGACAGCGGATTTTTACGTTCAAGGTAGCACAGGATATGTTTGAGCAATAAACATAAGTACATAGATTAAAGTATTTAATAAATTTTGTGTATGACAATCAGAATATTTGTTCATGTCAAACTATTGGGTTGGGGGCATTTTTGTTCTCCATTTTAAATTCTGCAAATAATTAACCAATTAGAAAAAGAGGATGAGCATTTGCAGTGTATAATTTTTTTTTGAAGACGTCAACATTAAATGTCGAAAAAAAAATTAACACGTGCTCTTTAAATTTGGTGGGCAAAAAAATGTTTATTAAAAAAAGCATTTTTAATTAAGCGATTCACAATTTTAAGATGTGATTAATCTGA